>NC_057395.1:12409901-12709901 GCF_019320065.1 Cervus canadensis | reverse complement strand
GTACTGGAGTGGGTAGCCATTCCCTTCTCCAGGGTATCTTCCCAACCCTGGGATTGAACCCAGGTCTCCTTGCATTGCAGGAGGATTCTTTACCATCTGAGCCACCAGGGAAGCCCCACAATGAACTCCCTTGGAAGAAGAGTCACTGATACCAGCTATAAACAATCTATGCACTGCACCTTACCACCTGTTAATGATATTAAGTGTAAAGAAAACAAAGCCCATACATTTATATACCATACAATAGAATTTTTTGTTTAGTTTTATCTGAGCCACCAAGATATATCAGACACCAAAGTTAATGAAAAGGATCAAGTTGTCAGAGATTATAGAGGGTTATGTGAGGGTGATTTCTTTGAAAGATGGAGAAAGAGAGAGGAAGAGAAAGAGGCAGATATTGATTGATTTACATATCTGCAAAGCTGAGAGTCTGAAGCCATTTCACAGTAGTACCAGTCAGGTGAGAACCTTGTATCCCCACTTTCTCTACCTCCTTTCTTTTATTCAGGCTATAGATAGGAACTGGTCTGAAGCTAGGGGAAGTAGGGGGAGGGTTGTCTAACTTTTGAGTTAAGATAAAAGTGTTTCTTAATAGATCAGACTGAAACTCTTACTTGCCAAATTGAGGCTCCATTCTGTGACTAAGCAATTTTCTGTTACCTGAAGTGTTCAGAAGTATCACAGGGCTTGCTCGAGTTTTCATTCACTGGTAAGGGAAAAACTTGCCCCATTGAAGCTATTTTAAAAAGTCAGTGGGAGGTAAATATAAGCTGCTTTTAGATTACATGACTTGCATTCCATGATTATATTCCATTATGTAATACTTTATTGTGTTTATAAGGAAAGTATTGCTCTTCAGTAAATACAGATTTTCAAATATGATTAATTTTTAGTTCAGTATGGATAATTGGATATATCAATTCTCTACCTTTTAGAGGGCACTAAAGTTATTACTGAATTCATTGATTAGTGTTTGGTTGATATGTACCTTAAACCTCAAATAATTTGAGAATTATTATAAATCTATAAATTAAACCCACCGCTTAGAGAATCTTCTCTCTGTCATTATGAAAGCTGGGATTCTAGTTGAGGAGGCTGAAGAAAGTATAGGCAGTTTCTGTGCTTTGTGTTGGACAAGAGATGCCTTAAATGAGGAGGTTATTTTCTTGTGCTGTTTTCTTCCTTCATCTAAGTCCTTTGGAAAAAGAAAGGATATGTTCAGTGTATGTTCAAACCTTGACAGATTGATTTCTTTCTAGTGCTCAGTTGGAAAAGTCGCTCTAAACTAGAGAAATGAATAGGTGTTTTTTTGCAGACTGGCTTGGCATTTGTTTTCATGGACTTTCTCGGATTGTGTCATGTAATGGATCAATCAGCAGACATCTGTTTTGCACATCCACTAAAGTTTGTAGCACCGTGCTTGGCACTACAAGGATTTGGAATTCAGTCTAAGTAAACTCAGTGGATCTTTCTTGGGTACTATCCCATGTCAACAACTGTGCTAAGCCCTGAGAAAATTAACCTGAATGTTTAAACCCATGGAAGGTCCTCTCCTTGTGAAATATGAATACAATATAACACTCTGTCTAATGATATGAATGTCAAATTTGGTGAACAAAGAAAGCTGAGTAGTAATAGTGATGAGGAAAGGATTCATTCTAACTGAAGGGTTAAAGAATAAAAATAATAATTGCTATTACTTATTGATAACTGAAGATAGTTCAAGTACTCTTTAAGCCATTTCTGAATGTTTATTTAAAAATGCTTCTTGGGGTAGGGTTTTTTTTTTTAATTGAAGGATACTTGCTTTACAGAATTCTGCTGTTTTCTGTCAAACCTCAGCATGAATCAGCCACAGGTACACATATATCCCCTCCCCCTTGAACCTCCCTCCCGTCTCCCTCCCCATCCCACCCTCTAGGCTGACACAGAGCCCCTGTCTGAGTTTCCTGAGCCATACAGCAAATTCCCGTTGGCTGTCTATTTTACACATGGTGATGTAAGTTTCCATGTTACTCTTTCCATACATCTCACCTCCTTCTCCCCTCTCCCCATGTTGATAAGTCCATTCTCTGTTTCTCCATTGCTGCCCTGTAAATAAATTCTTCAAGATCAATTTCTAGGTTCCATATATATGCATTAGAATATGATATTTATCTTTCTCCTTCTGACTCACTTCACTATGTGTAATAGGTTATAGGTTCATCCACCTCATCAGAACTGACTCAAATGCATTCCTTTTTATGGCTGAGTAAGATTCCACTGTGTATATGTTCCACAACTTCTTTATCCATTCATCTGTTGATGGACATCTAGGTTGCTTCCATGTTCTGACTATTGTAAATAGTGCTGCAGTGAACAATGGGATACATGTGTCTCTTCAACCCTGGTTTCCTCAGGGTATATGCCTAGGAGTGGGATTGCTGGGTTATATGGAGGTTTTATTCCTAGATTTTTAAGTAATAATCCCCATACTGTCTTCCACGGTGGCTGTATCAATTTACATTACCACCAAAAGTGCAAGAGTGTTCCCTTTTCTCCACACCCTGTCCAGCATTTATTGTTTGCAGACTTTTTGATGAGGGCCATTCGAACAAGTATGAGGTGATATCTTATTCTAGTTTTGATTTGCATTTCTCTAATAATGAGTGATGTTAAGAATCTTCTCATGTGTTTATTAGCCATCTGTATATCTTCTTTGGAGAAATGTCTGTTTAGGTCTTTTCCCCACTTTTTTATTGGGTTGTTTGTTTTTCTGGCATTGAATTGTATGAGCTACTTATATATTTTGGAAATTAATCCTTTGTCAGTTGTTTCATTTGCTATTATTTTCTCCCATTCTGAGGGTTGTCTTTTCACCTTGCTTATAGTTGCCTTTGCTTTTCAAAAGCTTTAAAGCTTTTAAGTTTAGTCAGGTCCCACTTGTTTACTTTTGTTTTTATTTCTGTTACTCTAGGACGTAGGTCATAGAGGATCTTGCTTTGATTTATGTCAATGAGTGTTCTGCCTATGTTTTTCTCTAAGAGTTTTGTAGTTTCTGGTCTTACATTTAGGTCTTTAATCCATTTTGAGTTTATCTTGTGTATGGTGTTAGGAAGTGTTTGAATTTCATTCTTTTACATGTAACTGTCCAGTTTTCCCAGCACCATTAATTGAAGAGGCTGTCTTTGCAGCATTGTATATTCTTGGCTCCTTTGTCAAAAATAAGGTACCCATAGGTGTATCGGTTTATTTCTTGGCTTTCTATCTTGTTCCATTGGTCGATATTTCTGTTTTGGTGCCAGTACCATACCGTCTCGATGATTGTAGCTTTGTAGTATAATCTGAAGTCAGGAAGGTTGATTCCTCCAGCTGCATTCTTCTTTCTCAAGACTGCTTTGGTTATTTGGGGTCTTTTGTGTTTCCATATAAATTGTGATTTTTTGTTCTAGTTCTGTGAAAAATGCCATTGGTAATTCGATAGGAATCACATTGACTCTGTAGATTGCATTTGGTAGATTGATTCCTTAATTTCTCTTTCTGATTTTTCATTGTTAGTATATAGAAATGCAAGTGATTTCTGTGTATTGATTTTGTATCCTGCAACTTTGCTAAATTCACTGATTAGCTCTGGTAATTTTCTGATACTATCTTTAGGGTCTTCTATATACAGTAGCACGTCATCTAACAGTGAGAGCTTTACTTCTTTTCTGATCTGGATTCCTTTTATTTCTTTTCCTTCTCTGATTGCTGTACCTAGGACTTCCAGAACTATGTTGAATAATAGTGGTGAAAGTGGACACCCTTGTCTTTTTCCTGATCTTAGGGGCATTGCTTTCAGTTTTTCACCATTGAGAATAACGTTTGCTGTAGACTTATCATATATGGCCTTTACTATGTTGAGTTAGGTTCCTTCCATGCCCCTTTTTTGAAGAGTTTTAACCATAAATGGGTCCTGAATTTTGTCAAAGACTTTTCCTGCATCTATTGAGATTATCATACGGCTTTTATCTTTCAGTTTGTTTCAGTCACATGGATTGATTTGCATATGTTGCAACTTGATCGTGGTGTATGAGCTCTTTGCTGTGTTGCTGAATTCTGTTTGCTAAAATTTTGTTGAGGATTTTTGCATCTATGTTCATCAGTGATATTGATCTGTAGTTTTCTTTTTTTGTGTTGTTTTTGTCTGGTTTTGATATCAGGGTGATGGCAGCCTCATAGAATGAGTTTGGAAGTGTTCCTTCCTCTGCAGTTTTTTGAAAGAGTGTTAGAAGGTTAGGCATTAGCTCTTCTCTAAATGTTTGATAGAATTCTCCTGTGAAGCCATCTGGTCCGGGGCTGTTGTTTTTTGGGAGATTTTTGATCACAGCGTCAATTTCAGTGCTTGTAATTGGGTTGTTCATAATTTCTATTTCTTCCTGGTTCAGTCTTGGAAGATTGAACTTTTCTAAGAATCTGTCCATTTCTTCCAGGTTATCCATTTTATTTCCATATAGTTGTTCATAATAGTCTCTTATAATCCTTTGTATTTCTGAGTTGTCTGTTGTAACCTCTCCTTTTTCATTTCTAATTTTGTTGATTCTTCTATCTTTTTTTCTTGATGAGTCTGGATAAAGGTTTCTCAATTTTGTTTATCTTCTCAATGAACCAGCTTTTAGTTTTATTAATCTTTACTATTGTTTCATTTCTTTTTCTTTTATTTCCGCTCAAATCTTTATGATTTCTTTTCTACTAATTTTGAGGATTTTTTGTTCTTTTTCCAGTTGCTTTACATATAAAGTTAGGTTGTCTATGTGGTGTTTTTCTTGTTTCTTGAGGTAGGATTGTATTGGTATAAACTTTCCTCTTAGAACTGCTTTTGCTGCATCCCATAGGTTTTGAGTTGTCATGTTTTCATTGTCATTTTTTTCTAGAAATTTTTTTATTTCCCTTTTGATTTCTTCAGTAATCTTTTGGTTATTTAGAAACATGTTGGTTAATCTCCATGTGTTTGTGTTTCTTACAGTTCTTACAGTTTCTTACAGTTCTTATAATTGATACCTAGTCTCATAGTGTTGTGGTCAGAGAAGATGCTTGATACAATTTCAATTTTCTTAAATTTACTGTGGTTTGATTTGTGGCCCAAGATGTGATCTGTCCTGGAGAATGTTCCATGTGCACTTAAGAAGAATGTGTATTCTTCTACATTTGGATGGAACGTCCTGAAGATACCACTGAGATCCATCTTATCTCATGTATCATTTAAGACTTGTGTTTCCTTATTAATTTTCTGTTTTGATGGTCTGTCCATTGGTGTGAGTGGGGTGTTGAAGTTTCCTACTATTACTGTGCTACTGTCAATTTCTCCTTTTCTGTCTGTGAGTGTTTGTCTTATGTATTGAGGTGCTTCTGTGTTGAGTGCACAGATATTTACAATTGTCATGTCTTCCTCTTGGATTGATCCCTTGATCATTATGTAGTGTCCTTCCTTATCTCTTCTAATCGTCTTTATTTTAAGGTCTGTTTTGTCTGATATGAGGATTGCTACTCTAGCTTTCTTTTGCTTCTGATTTGCATGAAATATATTTTTCCATCCTCTCACTTTCAGTCTATATGTGTCTTGAGGTCTGAAGTGGGTTTCTTGTAGACAGCATATATATGGGTCTTGTTTTTGTGTCCATTCAGCCAGTCTGTGTCTTTTGGTTGGAGCATTTAATCCATTTACATTTAAAGTAATTATTGATATATGTATTCCTATTGCCATTTTCTAATGGTTTAGCATTGATTTTGTAGATCTTTTTTCTTCTCTTGTATTTCTGGACAATATAAGTCCATTTTACATTTGTTTTAAAGCTGATTTGGTGGTGCTGAATTCTCTTAACTTTTGCTTGCCTGAAAAGCTTTTAATTTCTCCATCAATTTTGAATGAGATCCTGGCCAGGTGCATTAATCTTGGTTGTAGATTTTTCCCTTTCAGTACTTTAAATATATCCTCCATTCCCTCTGCCCTGCAGAGTTTCTGCTGAAAGATCAGTTGTTAAGTGTGTGGGTTTCCCTTGTATGTTGCTTGTTGCTTCTCCCTTGCTGCTTTCAATATTCTTTCTTTGTGTTTAGTCTTTGTTAGTTTGATTAGTATGTGTCCTGGTGTGTTTCTCCTTGGGTTTATCCTGTATGGGAGCCTTTGTGCCTGTTGGACTTGATTGCCTATTTCCTTTTCCATGTTGGGGGAATTTTCAACTATAATCTCTTCAAAAATTTTCTCATACCCTTTCTTTTTCTTTTCTTCTTCTGGGACCCCTATAATTAGAATGTTGGTTCATTTGATATTGTCCCAGAGGTCTCTGAGACTATCCTCAGTTATTTTCCTTCTTTTTACTTTATTCTGCTCTTCTGAAGTTATTTCCACCATTTTATCTTCCAGCTCACTGATTGAATCTTCTGCTTCAGATATGCTGCTACAGATTCCTTCTAGAGTATTTTTAATTTCAGTAATTGTGTTGTTTGTCTCTGTATGTTTATTCTTTAATTCTTCTAAGTCTTTGTTAATTGATTCTTGCATTTTTTCCATTTTGTTTTCAAGGTTTTTGATCATCTTTACTATCGTTATTCTGAATTCTTGTTCAGGTCGTTTGCCTGTTTCCTCTTCATTTATTTGGGCTTCTGTGTTTCCAGTGTGTTCCTTCATTTGGTAGTATTTCTCTGCCTTTTCATTATTATTATATGTTTACACTTACCATGTTTGAGGTCTCCTTTTCCAAGGCTTCAAGGCTGAATTCTTTCTTCCTTTTGGTTTCTGCCCTCCTAAGGTTGGTCCAGTGGTTTGTGAAAGCTTCGTATAGGGTGAGATTTGTGCTGAGTTTTTGTTTGTTTTTCCTCTGATGGGCAAGGCTGAGTGAGGTAGTAATCCTATCTGCTGATGATTGAGTTTGTATTTTTGTTTTGTTTGTTGTTTAGATGAGGTGTTCTGCACAGGGTGCTACTGGTGGTTGGCTGATGCTGGGTCTTGTATTCAAGTGGTTTCCTTCGTGTGAGTTTTCACTACTTGATATTCCCTAGGGTTAGTTCTCTGGTAGTTTAGGGTCTTGAAGTCAGTGCTCCCACTCCAAAGGCTCAGGACTTGATCTCTGGTCAGGATAGAAGATTCCACAAGTGGTTTGTTATGGCATTAAGCAAGATTAAAAGGAATATAAAAGACCGAGAAACCAAAGTTTAACCCCAGATAATGGCAGTTACAAAGTCAGGCAAACAGTTATTGAAATACTGGAATATAGTATATACATATACACCCATGAGCAAAGTCAGATCAGCCCAACAAAAGTATAGTAGATTGAGCCGGCGAACAAAGGAAATAAAAAATTATATTTACCAGTTAAGAACAAAACTAACTAAAGTGGAAAATAAAACAGGTGCCAAGTGGGGAATAAAGCAATGAAAACAAAACTAACAAATATGTTGAGAGGACAGGGAACAAAGAAAAGAAAGAATAGATATTCAGAGTTAAATAGAAGTAGATAAGAAGATTTATGTACATTAAAGATTAACTGCAAGGGGAAATGAACAGTAGGAAAGGCAAACAAAGGAATACATGTAGAAAATATAATAGAATAAAAAAATAAAAATTAAAATTATAAAAATAGAAAGAAAAAGAAATGGATGAAAAAAGAAAGAAGAAAAAAAGAAAAGAAAAAAAAAAGGAATACTCCACAGAGCTGCAGAAGCCCAACGAGGAGGCAGAGGTTTATAACAACAATACAAAGTGTGACTGAGAAAAAAAAAGCTCAAAAGCTTAATTAGATTTCACAGTGTCAATAAAAGGGGGAAGAAAGGGGGGAAAAATCCAAAGGAATCTACAGAGCAAGTCAAACCCTAAGAATAATAAATGTTTTTCTGGAGTCACTGCTGTCAGAGTCCTTGCCCTCGCTGGGAGTCACAGCCCACCTCACCTCCCTAGGATGCCCTCCAACACTGTGATGGTCTCTGGACCTGCTCTGGGGGCAGCTCAGACTCTAATCTGGTCCTACCCCTGTGTTCTTGCCTCCAATGTCCACAGCTATCAGAACTAGTGCGTTTTCTCTTGTGGGAGCTCTCAATGGCCTTTTATATATTCCCCAGACACAGAGTCTGCCTAGTGGATCGTGTGGATTTAACCTGCAGCTTGTACAGCTGGTGGGAAGGTTTGGGGTCTTCTTCCTTAGTCACACTGCCCCCGGGTTTCAGCTGTGGCTTTATTCCCTCCTCTGCACGGGGGTCGTCCACTGGGGTTTGCTCCTGAGGCTGCCCTGGAGGACTTGGGTTTGCCCCTCTGAGGGCCGGGTGTGGAGGGGGTGCAGCTGCTTGGGTCGCAGGGGTTCTGGCAGCACCAGGTACTCAGGGGGGTTGGCGGCTAGGGCGGCAGGAAATATAGTGCTCTAGAAGGGTATGGCAGCCAGGATTGGCCAATATGCTCCAGTCTTCTTGCCTGGGGAATCCCCCTCCCTGACAGAGAAGCCTGGCAGGCCACAGTCCACAGGGTCACAGAGAGTCAAGAACAACCAAAGCGACCCTGTGCACATAGATGCAAGACGTTTTTTGTCTGTGGCAGCTCTGCCCCAGTGAGGGTTGAGTGTGAGGGTGTTCCGCTGTTGGTCTTGTGGGGAGCCTGGTGGTGCCAAGTGTGCAGGGACACGGACGCCTCCATCACAGGAGTTGTGGCCCTAATCAGAGTCTTTTTTGAGCCTGTTGTAGCTGGCGATCAGAAGGCCTCTTTGGCCAGTCTTTCTCCATAGCTCCGCCCAGTCAGGCACTTAGAGGGCTCCCTTGCCTGGGGTCTTTCTCTGTTGTTCAGCACATCAGGCACAGAGAGCCCCACCCCTGCCCCCCTGCTGGGGTCCTACTCTGTAGATTGGCACGTCAGGCACTTAAAGGGGCACCCTGAGTGGGGTCCTGCTCTGTAGTTGAGTACATCAGGCGTTTGATGGGCTGGCCTCTCTGTTGTTCAGCTGCCGATGCAGGCATGTGGGGAGAAAGAGGCTATGGTGATGGCTCCACCCCCTACACATGTCTCAGCAGTATCGCCTTGCTTCCATAGCTGCCTGGCTTTCCTCCACAGGCATTTCCCACCACAGTCTCCTCCCTCACCTCCCCTTGATCCGTCTCTGCACAGTCAACAGCAGCCCTCACTCTGGGATTGCTCCACACTCCCCAAACTCCAGCTCCCAGCCACTGCACCTTGCAGGGGACCTGTGTCCCTGTCCAGAATTTGTATGGCTGTGGCAAGGACTGTCTGATTCTCCTTCCACTTAGGCTGCCATGGATCAGCTGTTTCACTCTCAGCCTTAAATGTTTCTCCTCTGACTCAGACAATTACCCTGATGTGGGGATCAGACCCCTGTTTCAGTTCCCCCACCTGCTGAGGGAAGGTCCAGTCCTACTAACACTCCTGCTTTTCCCCTCAGTTCCTTCATCCTACTGAGATTTGCGTGGTTCTGTATACTCTTTTCCGCTGGTCAGGTCCTCGTGTCTGCTCTCAGCTGCTGTTCTGCATGCACTTCTGTGTCTGAAGGTGTGTTCCTGATGCATCTGTGGACAGAGATGTACTCCATGTCCACCTACTCCTCCGCCATCTTGTTCTCTCAGCAGCATATTATTTGGCCCATCTCCATGTTCCTGGCCTCTGTGTTATGTTTTTCCAGTGAAGTCTTCATTCGTAGGGTCCTGATTTTCTGAAGTTCAGAAAGGGGGCTGGGCAGCACCCAGATCACACCATACCCACTGCAGTATGCTTCCTGAGCGCTCCAGGGAAGTATCCCCTGAAGGAAATGTCCTCAAGCCAGGCATGGTCCCTGTCCTGGCTCTGGATCCCAGGGCTGCCTGGTTCATCCTGGTCACCTCAGAAGAAGGAGGATGCTCTGCAGAAGGCCGTGTGAGCCAGGTTTCCAGGCCTCCGATCTGGGGTAGTTTTCATATGGCCATTTTTCTGACTGCAGTTTCAGTGAAAGATTAAACAGCTTGTCCAAAGCACATAGTTAATAGATGACAAAACCAGCAACTAGAATCCAGGTCTGTTAGATTTCAAAGCCCATAGCTACTCTTTTTAGCTACGCTGCCATATCTGAGTTTGTGGAGGATCATTCCAGATTAAAAGGAGCTGTGAAAGCACAAGTATAGACTCAAGAAGGAAGCTTTCAGAGATAGATCATCTGGTGTGGTTGTGCATGGCTTAGGAGGCTTGCAAAGACTGAAGGTACATTGTGGAAGATCTTTCCATGCTGAGAAATTGGGCTTCCTTCTAGATGCATAATGAGAAGCCATTGACAAATGTTATTACAAAAAGGATAAATAAACAATGACAATATGTAACAGGTGCTAACTATCTAATGTAACTCAGAATTAAAAAATTGTGCTCTTATTTCTGTGACATTATTAAGAAGTATAGTCCAAATCATCTTGTAATTGAGTCCAGCACAGTTACTGTGTTTATTTGTTTTTGTGTTTATAAGCATGCTGGTGCTAAGAAGTGCTCATTGGGCTAATGAGAACAGAACAGAAGCAAATTTTGTATGTAAATTAGACTGTTTTAGGAAATGAATGTCAATGATGGCAGAGTGCACACACTGAGCTAATGTGTTCATGTTAATCAGGATGAAGCAGAGGGTGAGATCCTTATCATCCCACAGCACACAGTAGGACAGGCACACCAAACTTCTAGGAGCTTGCACCAGAGCCACACCTTCAGAGATAGTAATTAACCAAATAAAAATTACATGGAATTAACATTAACTGGGACTTCTTTGGCTTTATAATTCTGGTATTTGTAACTTTGTACTTTGAACAAAATTTGTGACTTTCTGTTGATTTTATACTTGCCTAAGTGTTATGAACCACAATTGTTTATACCATTTTAAGTTAATATGTATTTAAATAGAATATACACTCTATAATTATACTTAAGGCTAACATTGAGGACCCAGGTATTTAAGTTTGAGAAAGGTTTGAAGAAAAATTACTATTGAGAATGTTATAAAAGTATATGGAGAAAATGGAGATAGAGGATGGGATAGAATGCCAAATGGGTTAAGAAGAGAATCAGAGATGCAGAAACAGGAGTAAAGAGGCAGCTTGGCTACAGCATGAAGTCCTTCTCCTGGTAAGTGGACATTGAGGCTAGAAAAGCCAGAAAAGTCACATGAATGTTTCACGTCCCCAAAGCGAGGAGTCAACAAGGACTTTTCAAGAGAAGAATGGAGTAATAAAAATATGACTTAATTTGGGCTAATCACCCAGAGCATGCCCTGATGAGAGGATTTGAGAGAAGGAGTTTATTTTGAAGATGATCCCTGGACATACTGGTAGAGAAGCATGGTGAATTGAGACATGGGAGGGAAGAAAGGTGGTACAGAGCATGCTTGTGAAGGAAGATACACTGTGGTTACTTGTGCTTAATTCCACTGAGGAATGTGTGGAGCAAATGCTGCTGGCCCTGACCTGTGCCTTTGGGTTATCACATTGATGGACAGAGAAACCAGGGTGTTTAGATTCCTACTTTGACTCGTATTTGGTTGAGAGATTTTCACAGGGCACATTGATTCTGCATGGGCAGCAAAGAAAGGTCTGAGGTCAAACAAAGTCTGCAGGCAATGCAGTGCAAGTATTGGCTATAGAAATAGGGTCGTGTGCAATGAAGGGGTAAGGCCAAATGGGCATGGGGGAACATCCATAGCACCTGCTATGTGATCTTTGAAGGCTGCCAGTTTTGTATATGAAGGAAACTGACATTTCTAAGTGTCTATCATATGCCTTGAATGATGATGGTCACTTGCACATTGATTCCTATAAAAATAAAGCAGAGTAGAGATTCTCTCAGTGTTTTATAGGGGGTAAAACTCATCCTCAGAAAAGTTTGGTAATCTCTAGAAGATCCCACAGCTAAGTCATGTTAGAGTTAGAATTGGGAGTCAGGTTTTGAACCCAGGTATTTCAGATCCAAAAACCTCTGATCCTTTTTCTGCTAATGGAATGGAAAAATGGGAAGTTTGGAGAATGAAAGTAATAATTTATATCATGCTTTGTTTTTTTCTTTATATTTTATGCTTATTAAGAAGTCAATTTTCCCCTTACTGTAACTGCACATGGCCAGTTATATTCTCATTTGTAATGTGCTAAGTAAAGAAATTCTTGTTTTCTTAAATGCTTATTTTGAGGATATATGACATAGAGAATTCTTAACATCAGAGGATAGTATTCTTAATGATATGATAGTGTTTCTAGTAGATGATGGATAATCTTGAGTTTTTAATATAACCAATAATAATAATAGCAGTAATAACACTGTCACCTCGTGTCACTGTTATAATACTTTTCATTATACAAAATAAAATAACAAATTAATTTCACTGAATCCTTGCAATGATTCTGATATACCAGCAAGCGTTCTGTTATTACCATATAATAGATAAGGAAGCTACAGTTCAGATAAGTGGCTTATCTGATGTGATTCAGCTCATCAGTGACAAGCCTGGGTCTAGAATTGCATTATCTCAGAATTTATTTGTGACATGCAGGTTCAACTCCTGTTGTGCAATATGTGAAAGTGAAAGTTGCTCAGTCGTGTCTGTGCAGTTCTAAATGAGTACACTTTTAGTCCTGAAGTGAAAGTCGCTCAGTCATGTCTGACTCTTTGCGACCCCATGGACTGTACAATTCATGGAATTATCCAGGCCAGAATACTGGAGTGGGTAGCCTTTCCCTTCTCCAAGGGATCTTCCTAACCCAGGGATTGAACCCAGGTCTCCCGCATTGCAGGTGGATTCTTTACCAGTTTAGCAACAAGGGAAGCCCGAAGAAAGTGAAGTCGCTCAGTCATGTCCAACTCTTCGCAACCACATGGAATATAGCCTACCAGGCTCCTTCATCCATGGGATTTTCCAAGCAAGAGTACTGGAGTGGATTGCCATTTCCTTCTCCAGGGGATCTTCTCAACCCAGGATTTGAACCTGGGTCTCCCGCATTGCAGGCAGACACTTTACCGTCTGAGCCACCAGGGAAGCCCTTTTAGTACTGGGAAACTTGTTATTCAAAGCAATCTTATTTTGACTCCTTCTGTAAACTAAATGGTCTTGTCTTTGGTCCTAATAAGGATTTTTCACATTTGTTTTGTTTGAAAGTGATGAGTTCTGCCATTTTGCTTGTAAATGACGATGTTTATTTCTCAGTGGGCCTCTCACATACTGCCATTTTTTGTAATTTTGTTTTTTAATTGGAGTAGAATTGCTTTCCACTGTTGTGTTAGTTTCTGCTGTATAGCACTGTGAATCAGCTATATGTATACATGTATCCCTTCCCTCCTGCGCCTCTCTCCCACCCCACCCCCCCGTCCCCACCCTCCAGGTCATCACAGAGCACTGAGCTGATTGACATTTTCTTCTCATAGTGGCTGGGGGAGATCATCGAGAAGATGTGATCACTCTTTGACCCAAGAGCTAGACCCGTGCAATCCGAAGTCCAGCTTGTCTCTCCTTGCCCTTCCCCTGGAATGTGTGTTCTGAAACCTTTCCTATAGCCATAGCCATTTAAAGGGCACAGACCTGAGAGTAAAGTGTTTTTAAGACCATATGAATTGAATACATGGCTGAACCCGGTTAGGGCCTTGGTATAGACTTTTAAGATTCCGGCGGGCTGACGCAGAGATCTACTCATCTTGCCGTCACCCCAGGCAAGACTCATATGTAAATCCCCTTGCTTTTTAAAGCTGCCACCTGCCTATCTGGAGTCCTCTTCCTCTTTCTTTGCTGTGTCCTTGCCCTCTGGGTGTGGGGCCAGTTTTTGAACCAGCAATGGTTAGATTTTCCTGAGATGGCACTCCTCACTATGGGTTGCTGAAATCTACTGAACAGTATATACTGATTGATATCATTTCTCAACTACTGATTTCTATGACCTTATCTAGTTCCTCAGGATAAGAAGTGAAAGATACAACCTAGCTCTTAAAAAAAAAAAAAAAAAGTTTTTTTGAAGGAATGTCGTGCTCCAGTGCAGATGGAGGTTTTTCTTTTGTGATGTGAAAGTCATAGTCATCTACTGGCATGAATGTGGGTGCTGATGGTGATTTTGCATTTCTGTGGATATTAGATCACCAAGGACTTCCGGTGACTTGAAATTCAGCCCTGAGGAAGCCTGTGGTTTGTCAGTGGTTTGGGGGCTACCGTTCCTGTCTGGTGCTCGTGCCTACCCAGCCCCGTGGGATTGGGGTCCTTGTCTTGAGATGGTGCCATCTATCTTTGATCACTGCTGTCTTTTCCTCATAATCCACAGCTTCAGGCTGTTTGGCTAAATCACTTTAGAGTGGTTTTTTCCCTGCTTACCTTGCATGCCGTTGTTCCAGTTCGTCGCATCTCACTGTATAAGCAGTGACATTGGAATTCTGTTGTTATCTATCTTCGCATTCCTAGCCCTGTGAAACTGAGGCATAAGCAAATGCTTCAGTGATGGGAAGTTGATCAAATGCTTTGAGTACGTGAATCTCTTGCTGTTTTGGATATCAGAGGTGTTAGCAACCTGCATTCTTCCCCTTTATCTTATCTTATATGACCAGCTTCACAGCCAGTCAGTGGACACGGGAACCAGGAACACTGTAGGCTTCACAGTGTTGCATTGTCAGGACCCAGGCCATCCACCAGCAGGTCAACACCAACTCTAGGACACCTTGGGGGCCTCAGTCAGCTACCTTGAGATCTGGCCTTAACAATCAGCAGGCCGACACCAGCTTCAGGACACCCCGCACTCTGTAGCCAGTCTTGTCAGAAACTGATCCTGCCTCCCAGAGGGCCAGCACCAGCTTTGGAATCCCTATTACCCTGAAGCCAGAGACCCCAGGACACAGCTCCTCCCTCTAGTGAGTTAGCACCAGCCAGGCCCTCCAGCAGCTGAGCCCAGCTCTGAGACATGTTTTATTATAATCACTATTTAAGAGCACCAGCTTACTGGTCACCATATAGAACACTGTGCGGCACAAGACTTATGTAATGTAAAAATGGGGATACTGCATCAATGGGGATATAAAACCAAGCAAACGTCAACCAGTGGAAACCAAACTGTCAGACCAAACCATCAACCAGTTATTTTAACAACACAATTGCTTTATAATCAATTAGTTATGTGATGCAACTGCTTGTGGCAAAGATATTTAGGACAAAAATTACTGGACATGTTGAAGACTGTATTTGTGCAAAGCATTCGACCTGACCAGTGGTCGAATTTATAAATTAGGTGGGAGAAAGGAGCGGTAGATACTATTTTAAATAAAAGATGTAAATAGTAGTTGAAAGCAAGTATAAATTAAGTGCCGCACAGTAGGGCAGGCCTGCTTTCTGAGTGAATAGAATGAATCCTGGTTTTCTTAACTTCACTCATTTTAAAACCAAAATCAGAATTTTTGTCTTAACTATAAACTTTATTTATTTAATATTTAAAATATTTGTTTAATATTACTCTAAATAATATTTGTATAATATTTTTTCTCTAAAACAACTTTAACTTGATTTACTTATATTAGCCGATTTTTAAAAAATACTTTTTATTTGGAGGAAAAGTACTTTACAGTGTTGTGTTGGTTCCTGCCGTACAATGATGCCAATCGGCCATAATTATACATCTATAATTTCCCTCCCGTTCTCCCATCCCACCCATCTAGGTCATCTCAGAGCATCAAGCTGGGCTTCCTGTTTTATATAATAACTTCTCCCCAGTTATCTATTTTACACATGGTTGTGTATATATGTTGATGCTACTTTTTTAAAGTTAATTTCTCTTAAAGTAATAATACCCATGAACTCATGCATTTCATCTCTAGGTATCCTTTTTAAAGCTATACTTATTTTTAACACCTAATAATAAATATAGATCTATTGAAATACAAAATGATCTCCATGTACCAGGTAAAAATCATCAAATGTCTCAATCTTTGAGAAATACTGGCTAATACAATCAATTACTGTGAAGTTTAGTTAAAAAACAATAGAACAAATTTGTGGTGACTCTTAAAATGTATGAATTAAAGAATTCTCTTGCTTCTCTAAGATCATAATCAAAATTATGGCTCAGGTATATTGTCTTTCAGATAATAGCATATTAATAAGGACTTCTTTCGTGTCAGTATATATTTTATACAATTTAGCTTTAAAAATAGCCTTCAAATAACAGCCTTTCATGAATGTTGAAAGGATTTAGTTTCATTTTTAATCTTTCAATAATAGATCCCAGGAGTGAATAAGGTTACACATTTCACTTTTATAATCATCTTCACTTAATCTGCTGAAGTTAGGAATGCATTAATATGGCATAGCACATTATTTCTTCTAGACTGCTTTATAATTTTTTCAGAATGATTGCAAATCTTACTAAAAGCAATTCACATACTTCAAAAGGAACTCATCATTCATGATTGAAGACACAGAAGCCTAAAGAAATATCTTCAGCTAATTTTGAAGAATCATTGAAAGATTTGGGGAAGCAGCCTTCTTAACCAAAAATAACAAAATTTAGAATTCGGTTTACAGTTATATCTACACTTAGATCCATTAGCTCATAATATCCAGACTATATATTAAAAGGGAAATATTTTAAAATGTTGATTATTTTGAGTGGAAATCTTTCTAAAATGTATTATCCCCTTCTTAAGGAAATAATGCTAAATATAAAATACATTTCTTTATGACTCAGGGTCATCATCTATGAGTTTCCATTACACATCATCAGAATCATCACACACAGAATCATACACAGAGTCATCAGATTCTGTGGTGTTCAGTTTTTCTGTCTCTGTTTTCTGTTTGTCTTATTTTGCTACTATTATGCTTGTCACACTAATAAACCTTTGCCTTAACTTTCCAGTTTGCTTCACCTGGTGTTTTATGGCCACAGTGTTAGATAATGTAATTTATTTAATACTATCTGTCAAATATGAGTGTTTATGAGGAGTTTGTTAAATTTATCATTACAGCATCAGATGGTGGAAATTTCAGGGACTTTTTCTTCCTATTTCTAATCCAGGAAAGTGTTGTGAACAATTTCAGTTGTGAGAAGATTAAAATTTAAGTATATGAGGTTTTTGATGAACTACTTTCTGATTTTTGTTTGTTAGTTTTGGTCCTGAATGATGACAGCTTTTAGCAGTGTTTCATTAGCACGGTAGGCTTTAGAGTTTTAGGGCACTTTCGTATACTAGACTGAATTTTATCTGAGCTGTCTGTATTTACCCCGTGCTTCCCATCTTTGGGATTGGTGCAGTGGAGACATTCTGTAAGTGTCTAGAAAATTTTCAAGATGTACTTTTGAACTTGCTAGGACATAGCAAAGAAGTAGTCCCCTTTTCCCCTGACTCTGCTAATTGGAGAACCTCTATCTCTGTCAGTGAAGTTCTTTATTCATTTATATTCCTCATGCTAGTTGTGTATAATATTCACACATGCGCACACACTTATCTCCCACATACAGAGCAATCACATTTGTCCTAACTTCCCTCATTCCCTTTGAGATCAAAAATGCATTCAATGAAGAGGCCCAGGAATTCTTGTCGCTATGAACCAGGGAAGCCAAAGGACCCTGGTTGGGGGTACAATTTGAGAAAAGGCGATTGTTCAGTGTGTGTTCATAGTAACTCTCATTGACTAGAGAGGAGGAAAACACTGGAATTCCAGTGTTTTATGTATATATATATTGTGTGTATATATATATATATATATATTTATGTACATATATTCTATATATATAAATAAATTGCTATTTATATCAATTTAAAAGCCAAGGAAGAATAAAAGTTTACTAACTTTGAAATCCAGAGCTTATCTGAAATGGCGAGGTACCGTAGAGGAAGAACTGGAATTCCACAGTCCAAAGGGGTTTTCTCTCTTATTCATGAACCTTCCAGTTATTACAATATGTTATGATTTACATGCTGCAGGATTTCATTAATACAGTTAATTTTATACAATAAAGATCTTTAGCATATTTGGATATTTAGAATATTTTTTAATGAGATGATGAATGACCAAGAAAATTCTTTTAGATTACATTGAGGTCTGTGGGTTTCTTGGTGATAAAGTACTTAAAATGTTTTTTCTGATGAACTATATCAATTTATGTAAAAGCAAGGGTTCCAACTTGGTTGACCTTTCTTGTGATAGTCACTGGTCAGAAATCAGTTATTTTGAAAAATGAGCTATATACTTAGCTGCTCCAAACACAGTAAAGTCAGTATTGTAAGAATGAGTGAACATGTAAGTGCTTTTCAAAAGGAATTAACGGAGAGCATGAAATGCATTCACCATTTTGTAATTTTGTTTTTAGAAATTATGTATGTCATCTAATAGTGTTATCAGGCTTATAAATCATGGAAATAAAATTTTTAACTTTTTCAAATATCTTAAAAAAAAAAAAAAAGCTATGTGGGTGGTGGGCATGTGTTAATTGTTTTTATGTCTCTGAACCCAGTCAGAAGGTATGCTTTTATATTCTCAACAACTGAAGTCAAAACCCACTGGATCTCTTCTTTTGGAAGATTTTTATTTTTAAGTTTTTCCAATGTTTTATTATGACAATTTTCATGTACACAGGCCAGTTAAGAGAATTTTATAGTGAACAGCCATACTAATGAGTTATCTTCTGAAATAGGTGGGGCAGGAGTTTTTATAGTAAGTTTATAGAGGAAGAGATTGAGACTCAGAGAGATTGGGAGACACTCTGTGGTCACACGGCTAATGAAGCACAGAAGTGTGACTCACCCTCGTGTGTAATTCTGAGTCCAGCGTCCTTCAGCAAAACCACAAACTGCTATTACAAAAAGCTGCAGCCTTAAGACTGTGCATAGGAGTGGTCTGAAGTTCTGTTCTGAATAGCTGTCATTTGTTAGAGTCCCCATTTTTTCATCCATCTATTCATCCTTTTATTTATTCTTTCAGTCATCAATCAATATTTATTATCTCTTGTATGATAAGCTTTGTAAATTACACATGACCTCACTAGAAAAATAAGAACCAGTCCTTTCTTTACTTTAAAGCTTAATGAATGCCTCAGCAAATTAATTCAATTCATTTATTGCTTTATTATTTAGAAATACTATAGTAATAATTACAGTATTTTATTCTTTTGAGAGAAGAATAGCCACATTTTGAGTTTCTTTAAGTTTATTTGAACCATATTTTCAGTTCATTTAAGAAAATAGCATGTAATAGAATCAGAGATAAATTTTTGGTTTTGCTGTATGTTCTCAAGAATCTTTGAATCTTAGGCCATTTTACATACTTTATAAATTATCTAGATTAATTTAGGTTAAGAATGACAAGAAATGTTACAAATATAATATAAGACTATTTAAAAGATTTATATTTATATATATATATATATCATCCCCCAGTATCTATTTTCATAGTTTATGACATTCTCAAAAGAAGACCTCTACCCAAGAGCTCTGAGTATCATTCCAGATAAGAAATTTGTAAAGGCTATCTTTTAATACAATTTTCCATTTTCTTTAGATATTTCGGAAATTAAGGCTTTTTTCTGTATATTCATGTGAAATGATTGTTCTGGGGCTCAGAGAGTTTAAATCTCTTGTCCATGGAAAAAAAGGAATTTTTTAAAAATTGTATCATTCAAAAGAAGATAAATGATAGGATAATTCTAGGTCATAGGAATGACAAATAGACAAAAGAAATGACTTGTGATGGGAGAGTACATATATTTGTATATTAGAAATCTAAGTAAATTATATATGTATATATATGTCCATATCTGAAATGTATTTATATATAAATATTTTGATGTGTAACCAGATTTATATAAGTGTTTGTGTGTATCGTGTGTCTATCTATGAAATATACTTTTACTTTAGAAGTTAGTTGATTGGCTTGAAAAGTTTCCCCTTTAAAAAAAACTTGGAGTGTCACATAATTTTACCAATCTGCATTTTTTTTCAACCTGCATTTTTATTTTATATATTTGTTTATTTATAAAGATTATAGATACTAAGCTCGAAACTACAAGTTATTTCACACAGCTGGTGGATTTTGATATACTGAGTGACAGCCTTATAAGCTGTTTCTTGTTTAAATACTTGCTGTGTAGCGCGTAAGTGAATTTTAATGGGCTTCCGTTTTGTTAGAGGGTTTCTGGGACGCAACTGACATTTGAAATGATCTCTCTAAGATCTTTGCAGCTTCTATTAATTGATGGTGCTGTTACCAAGACTCGTGGCACTGAATTCGAGGTGCAAAATAAAAGTTCATGCTTATTTTTACTAATTTGTGTTTCATTAATTTTTGAATTCAAGTATTATAATAGAACAGTTAAAAAACATTAGAAAGTCATAAATCACTAACTGACCTCAGGAGTACCTCTGAGATTCCCATATAGTTGTTTGAAGCAGGAAGCTACCTTAGGGTGAAACATTATTGGGGGAAAAACATGAAAAATCTTTTCTAAAATGATTAAATTATTACAGTAATCTTGAAAAATATATGCAAAGTGGCCATCAAGGCTTTAAGAATAATCAACTGTATTTGCTCAGGAGAAGCAAGATTAGCATTCTTTTCTTTCTGTTTGCTCTGATGTTCAGCATGATTTAAATGATTCAGGGTTTGTAGGACAGACAACTGCTGGTCTTTGGTTGTTAAAAGTATTCCCTTAAGTACCAACTGAGAAAATCTTAACATTTAGGAGGGTTTCAATAAATCTTAATTTTTGGATTAATAAATTTCTTTATAATTCTCATTTATTTTAATATTTTGATTTTTCTCTGTATGTAATCATTCATTAACTGATTACTGTTTGGAATAAGCGTTCCTTTCACTCCTTATAAGGAGCATTTAATTTCATAATGGGCAGGATTATCACATTCATATTTTTTGCCTGATTTTTATTAAGGTCTGTTTGAATGCATTTTAAAAACAATCATTTTTTCCTATATTATTAATTTCCCAAATATTTATAGAATGCTTGCTACAAAATAGGCATCATTTTTGATACTTAAGAAACAGGTTCTAACATACATTGAACCCTTTATATGTGCTGCTTAGTGCTTTAGTTAATTTTCTTTTTTAATCCTTACAACCCTAAACTGAGAGATAACCTCTCTCATTGATGGCAGCACTGGGTAAAAAGATATGAATATATCATAATTCTTGCCTTTGGAAAGTTCATAGTATAATGGAGTAGAACCCAGAAAAGCAGCAAATTGTAAGTTCATGGTAGAAATGCTGCAGAAAAACTTGTTTCCATGCCACGGACCTTCAGAAGAGGAGTGTCTGTGTGTGGAGGAATCGGCTAATGTGTCACAAAGGAAATGATGTTGGAAGTGGATCCTAGAGGTTCAATAGAAGTTTGCCCAGGGAATGAAGACGGTAGGATGGGATGGCTTATCCTAAGTTGTGAGGTGATGAACGGGCCTTGTAATTGGTGGTTCTGGTGGATTAACTCTGATTGACAGGAGACTCGGTTGTTTGTGTAAGTGTGTGAGTCTGACAGTGTGTGTACACACACATGCACACAGTCTGGGTCTGGAAGGTCTAAGGGGCTAGGAGGGTGGGATGATGAGGCTAGAGAGGTAGGTTTAGGGCATTGTGGTAAAAAGTTTCCTTCCCAAAGTTTGGAATTTGATGATCAAATTGAATGAAAGAAAAACCATGTCACTAGTTAAGCCAAAGTTTTCAAAAAAGGTTTTAAAAGTTATAAGTAACAACTTTAGTATAGCCAGATTGAACCAACGGCTGAATGTGTCTGTCATATCCTTTTGGAGTTTACTCCTCTATTTTAAAGGGGCTTCCCAGGTGGCTCAGTGGTAAAGAATCCACCTGCCAATGCAGGTGACATAGTTTGAACCCTGAATCGGGAAGATCCCCTGGAGAAGGAAATGGCAACTCCCTCCAGTATTCTTGTCTGGGAGATCCCATGGACAGAGGAGCCTGGCGGGCTACAGTCCCTGGGGTCACAAAGAGTCAGTCATGACTTAGTGACCAAACAACAGCAACCCCTATTTAAAAAAAAATTTTTTTTTTTAACTTTTACTTTACAAAACATATTATTGAGGCTAGGTTTATTCCAGCTAGTGTCTAGAAGTGGAAATAAAATATATTGCTGGTTCAAGTTCTTTTAACACTAAGTATTGATGTTTCCCCAGTATTACAAAACCTCATTGCTACCTAGACTTGATTCCTGACCAACAAATCAGTCTGTTGATCACACAGGGACCTTCATTCATTACCTTTTCTCTTCCATGACCTAATTTTTGAGTTGTTTCTTGGTCATACTCTGATTCTGCCAAAGATGAATAAGGTATGGATAAGAAAAACACTGGATGTGTTTTTTCTTAATAAAGTAAACATTTATTAGTAAGAAGGATAAGTAGATTAGGCCATATTAGATTGTCTGTTCCCGTTTATTTAGTTAATCCACTTTGCTTTTGTTCTTCATTAACATATTAAATGAGATGTCACTGGCTGTGTCTGTCCATCATGTCAGTGGCAGAATCATTGCCAGTTGTCTGTGGGTTGAGTCACTTTGCTCAGGCTGAACAATCATTGAGACTGTCAGTCCCTCAAGTACCATGGAGGAGGTAGACGTGACTGATATGCAATGAGAATTATAGTCAGAATAATCCTTCTTCAGTGACTCTTCGTGCCCAAGAACTAAGAAGATGGAAGGGGATTTTTAGGGCTGGACAGAATTTGGCTGCTGAAAGGACCTGGCAGGTAGCGTTCACTAAGTTACCAGGAGTTCAGACGCGCGGGGAGAGGGCGCTATCACATGTTGATCAGGAAGCCTTGACATTCTAGGGAGTTTGCTCAAAAAATTTAAAAGTTGGGATCAATTAAGGAATGGGTTATGATAACTCTATACCCGGAGAGCAGTGAGTTCTATAAGAAAGCGAGTGGTCTGTGAGATGATTTTGGCATATTCTTTTGGCCATCACAGCAGTACTGATTGAGTAAAAGGTAAACTGTTAATAGACTTTGAAATTTTAAAGTTATAATGTAAGGATTTACATAGGAAACATCAGGCTCTTGATATTTACATTATTTAGAACTATAAGAATACTGTAGTTTTGTGTTCAGGAATTTGCTTCTTTGCTTCCACTTCACAAATTTGTATAGGTCTATTTTTCCTCAGGGTATTTAAAACATTTTTAATAAAGAAATTTCAGAATATTTTACACTGTCTCTCCTTTGCTCTAACATTGACTTCATGATCTAGCACCATTATCATTAATGGTAAATTTTATTTATTTGAATTGTATTTATTGGAGGTTTGATATAGAATGTAAAAATGGAATGATTTGAATTTTAATTTAAAACTGCACTTAATATCCATTATTGAAGGTTCAAACTAGACTAATATAATAAAATGTTGGAGGATACTTTTCTTGTTGCCCTGGAGTTGAACACTAAGACCTGAAGCTAAGGGCCAAGAGGCATCAGCTGCCCTCATGCAAAGAAGCGCCTCTAACGGTTGGTGGTCAGAGGCCCACTCCGTTTAGTGATGAACGCCTCATGAATGCCCTCTGCTCTGCCCACTGTCACCCGCCTCTGTGACTTCTGTCACAGGCTGAGTCCTCCAGGAAGCAGACTCAGATAGAGATTAACGAGCAGGATGCTTACTGGGAAGCATCCTAGGGATTAAAAAACAAACAAACAAAAAACATAAAAATTGTAGATGAAAGGGGAAGGAAGCAAAACTGAATAGGGAAGAAGGTGAACTATGGTACATTTTCAAAAGGGCCCTGAGTTGGACATCTGGGGAGCTGAGGTAGCCCTTCAGAGTTGTCTTGAGTTGGCACAAGGGCTGAGCCTTAATATTCTCATGTGGATCAATTATTGGACATGGGACCAGGCTTTTACACCCTCAAGTTATGAGGTGTGAGCCTCTGAGGAAGGGAGCATGACCTAGGTGAGGTAGCTCTTTTTAGCTGAGATAGTCCCTGGCGAGTCCACCAGCTCACCTGTCATTTGAACTGACATCCCCCTAAAGGTTATAGGTTGTGTTTTTTATTTCTCTCTGACTGCTTTCAAGATTTTTTTTTTTTTTTTGTCTTTAGTTCTCAGAAGTTTAATTATTGTGTGTCTTTGCATGGATTTCTTTGGGTTTATCTTATTTGGGATTCACCTCATGAATCTATTGGTTGGTATATTTCATCAAATCTGTGAAGTTTTCAGTTGTTCCTTCTCTGGATAATCCATTGACCCTACTCTCTTCCTTTCCAGGCTCTTGGATCTATTGTTTTGTCCCATGGATTCCTGAGGCTGTGTTCATTTTAGGAGACTCAAGCTCCTACTTAAATCTTTAGTGTTAATAGGAACTGACTCTATTTAGGTTTAGTTCACAGGTCTTGGACTACCATAGTAGGCTCTAGCTCCAATGACAACTTAGTTTTCATGGCCTTTATGAAGTTATGCTTTTGGTTTGCTGTAACTGGAATAGGTGGGGCTCCCAGGGGTCCCTACTGGTTCTGCCCAAGTGAGCAGAAGGAATTTCCTTGTGCTTCTAAATGGGAAAAGGGGAGTCTCTGGCCTGACAGAGTAGAGTGCTTTGGGGTCTGCCCGCTTCTTTTGGTGGGCATCCCTCTGGCCAGCTTTCCTCTGCCCAACTTCTCCCTGGGTGTTTAAGTGGGAGAAAGAGTCTCTGGCTTAGTGGGGAAGAAAGGCACTTCCTGGCCAGAGCATGTTGTGGCAGATGTGCCCTGCTCGTGGCGGATGGTGAGCCTTCCTGGTCTGGGTGCTTGTGCAGGGTCCTCTTTACTGGTACCCCCCAACCACCCAGTGTCTCTTGCCGTAGGGGGGGAGTCTCAGGCCAGGAGGAGGAGAGCACTTTTCTTGAAGGCTTGTTGTCAGTGAGGCTTCTATGGATCCAGGGAAGAGGGATTCTATCTGCACTGCCTTCTGTTGCTAGGTTCTGTCAAGAGATGCTGGGCCTGGATTGCCTTCTTCCTTTAGGTGGGAGGAAGTAAGATACCTTGCACCTCGATTATTCTTCCTGTCTGGGAGTCTCTGACCAGTTCACCTCCCTCCTTACACCTTTCGGAGGTTTTCTTTGGTTGCCTCTTGTATTTGTTTTCAGCATTTATAGTTGTAATTAGGGAGCAAGTGAGAAGGAAGAGGAACAGAAATAAACAAATATATGCCATCTTGTCTGAACTGGAAGTCTAAGAAGACAAAATTTTGGAAAATATAATGTCATAAAATGGGGCTTTCCAGGTGGCTTTAGTGGTAAAGAACCTACCTGCCAATTCAGGAGACTCGAGAGACATGGGTTTGATATCTGTGTCAGGAAGATCCCCTGGAGAAGAGAATGGCAACCCACTCCAGTATTCTTGCCTGGAGAATCCCATGGACAGAGGAGCCTGGTGGTGTACAGTCCTTGGGGTCACAAAGAATCGGACAAGACTGAACACACGCACACACACACAATATCATAAAGTACCATCAACTTGTAAAACAATATTTTTCTTACTTCAGCATCATTCTAATAGATTCTAATATTTAAATATTAACTGCATTAATTATATTATAGTAGTTATAATTTATAGATTTATTTATTTGTAATTATTTAGTGTGTCTATTTTACTTTCTATTTATTCTCAACGCTTATCCCAGAGCATCCACACATAGTGTCTGCTTAACAGATGGTTGTTAAAGAATTAAATTATAACTTATATTTATAAGTGTTAAGTGAGGCACAGAGGTCTAGGTGACCTGCCCACAATTATATAACCAATTACTCATGCAGTTTGGATTGATGTTAAATACTTTTCTGGTAGACCCCAAGTCCATTGCCACTGGAATACCCCCTACATGTTCTTTGTTTAACTGTTGCTGCTTCTCTTCTGTTCCTGATATTTGTTTGTATATCTCAGAGTGACGTTGGAACTATAACTATTTTCAATGAGTATTTTTTGGTTCTCCCGTGAGATTTGTTAAGTAATAATAATTTTTAAAAGCCTCTGCATTCAGTAATCAGCATCTCACCAATGATAATACTTTTGCCTGAGATTAATATTAGTGTTTTTCAGTGCACCAGAATAAAACTAATCTCTATTATAGAATCCACAGCTGGCCTGATGGAACTGTTATAACAAAAGTAATTGGTATTTTTTGATATACACAGCATGCAAATTATAACTTGTCTCCTGTGTACAGAAAAAAGAGGATCTTTTTGTAAATGATTAAGTTGATGTTGATAACGTTTTATTTTTCTGTGTTTCAGAGGAGTTTTTTGATGCTTGTAATTTGCATAAACATAATAATATATTTATTATGTCCTTGAGAAACAGTTTTTTTGCACATTGAAGAAGGCAGCCATAATCTGAAATAGAGTTATTACGATATGTAATTTAATTTAGAAAGGAGAAAAATCATAATTTTTTTACCTTGAGTTATCAAAATTATTCTTTAATTTATAATCCTAAATTCCAAGGTGAGGAGTGCTAGTGATAGAAACTTTAGGACAAATAAAACATATATTTATTTTCATTTTATGTGTTTCAGTATAAGTATATAAAATCTTAGGCTAGCCAGTTTGCATTTACTTGGTGAAAGCCAAATGTTAATGTATTATTACTGTTTTGATAAATTTAACTGAGCTCAAGTCAAAAGTCTTTGTTAATTAAGAAATATATACCTTCATTGATGGCAATGTATATATTTTTGTTTATGTTGCCTAAAATACTGAGAATTTTCATGGTTTTGAATGCCGCCTTTTAGTGTTATCAGAACATTAAATGTGAGTTTTCCCTTCAGGTTTTATGTGATCTAAATTACTGAATATTGAAAAAATAAATAAATAAATAAATTACTGAATATTGTACTAGTGCTAGTAAGTGACATAGAGAAAATATAGGTAAAGATATTTAATTTCTTTAACTTTAAGTTGTATGATGTATGTAAGTACTGCCCATTCTGGTCACTAATTAGATTAAAAAACTAGTGATACTACCTTGACATTGGTGTTATTTGAATTCATTGCTTATCATGGGTATTGAATATCCATGTATTTTGAAATAATATGGGAGAAATGAAATGATTCCTTAAGAGAGAATCTGGCTTACTGTAAAGATAATTGGTTAGATGTTTAATTAGGAGGTTCATATATTGGGTTGAATACTCATTTACTAACTCAAAACTTTGTGGCAATTTAGTGTCATTACAGCCTTCATTTCCTCATATGTTATAGGAAAAGTAAAATTCCATTTTGCAATAATGTTTAAAAGATGACAGATACCATATAGGTTGACTCTCAAACAGTTCCTAATAAATAATAGATGCTTAGAAAATTGTCATCATTATCTATTTATATATTATTTAAGTTGGTTGTGATAATGGGCATATTTTCTATCTTGGTAAGGTTACTAAAATGTGTGTCAGATTGTCCACTGGCTTGGTGATTCAGAGCATGACTTTCTCATAGAAATGAAACATACAAGAGCTCATTTTAAAATTTTCATAAGTTGATCATGTCACAAGGCCACACTTGGTGCAAGTAGTTAGATCAGAGCTACTTTATGATCCAAGTGTTACATGAGGATCAATGGAAAGCTGGGTCAGCTCTTCGGTCACCTGCACACTTTAGCTGTGTAATGAGACTTCACCGAATTGGAGGAAACATATTGCTTTAAAATGATATGGTTAGATTCGTAAATGAAAACATAGCTCTATTGAATTTTCTTTAATATAATGTAAGTAGAATTGGCCTTGCTGGAGAAACTTCTCATACACTACAACAGTTTAGAAAAGTAATAGTCGTACTTAGCCTTGAAATCCACACTGAGCTGAAGCATTCTTACATTTCTTTGTGTTTTTGATCAATTTCCCTTCCATCCCTTTCTAATGAGTTAATATCTATTGAATTTCTTTATCTTTAAAATTCCAAAGTACACTTTAAATCTGCCAATAATTTAATTAGAAAGTAGCGGTACTTTCTAATCTTTTCTAGCCAAGTTTTTAGTTTGCTTTGAAGTTCAAGACCTATCATGGTTTGTGTCTAGTAAACCTGAAAAGAAAGTGCTTCAAGAGGCTCACCGTCAGTTGAGATGGATTTATTATTTTTACATTAAAAACAGGCCATTTTAAAATTTATATATTTGAAATCAATCAGAAATTCAGACTGAAAATCTTTTCAGGTGTAAGTGAGAAATTTTCACTGATGTATTTTACATTTAAATCAGAAACAGTGCAGTGAACCTCATCTGCAATGTGAAGACATTTTGCTTCTGATTATTAAGGTTTTATGTGCTTCCCAGGGTATACTTGTGAATGTTATATTTTTGCTATTTTTGACTTATTTTAATATGCAAGTTTTAATAATTATTAAACTCTTAAGTTTGAAAAAGGCATATCTTCTGTTATCCATAAATAGTTTGGAGGAATTGTTCTATAGGATAGAAGCATCAATATGTAGTAATACACACACATATAATGATTTTTACTAGAGATTTTTCTATAATGGCAGAACTGGAAAAAAACCTTAGTGCCCATCAATAAGGGAGTGGTTTCACTCAAATTTGTGAAAATTATAGTATATCATAAATTATTTTATTAGACCAGTTCAGTTGCTCAGTCATGTTCCATTCTTTGTGACACCATGGACTGCAGCACGCCAGGCTTCCCTGTGCAACGCTAACTCCCGCAGCTCGCTCTAACTCATGTCCATCAAGTCAGTGATGCCATCCAACCATCTCATCCTCTGTCGTCCCCTTCTCCTCCTGCCTTCAGTCTTTCCCAGCATCAGGGTCTTTTCCAATCAGTTTGTTTTTTGCATCAGGTGGCCAGAGTATCGGAGTTTCAGCTTCAGCGTCAGTCCTTCCAATAAATATTTAGGACTGATTTCCTTTAGGATTGACTGGTTTGATCCCCTTGCAGTCCAAGAGACTCTCAAAAGTCTTCTCCAACACCACAGTTCAAAAGCATAAATTCTTTGGCACTCAGCTTTCTTTATGGTCCAAATCTCACATCCATACATGACCACCGGAAAAACCATAGCCTTGACTAGATGGACCTTTGTTGGCAAAGTAATGTCTCTGCTTTTGAATATGTTGTCTAGGTTGGTCATAGCATTTTTTTTCTTTCAAGGAGCAAGTGTCTTTTAATTTCACTGCTGCAGTCACCATGATCCGCAGTGATTTTGGAGACCAAAAAATAAAGTCTGTCACTCTTTCCATTTCTTTCCCATCTGTTTGCCGTGAAATGATGGGACCAGATGCCATGATCTTTGTTTTTTGAATGTTGAGTTTTAAGCCAACATTTTCACTCTCCTCTTTCACTTTCATCAAGAGGCTCTTTAATTCTTCTTCACTTTCTGCCATAAGGATGGTGTCATCTGCATATCTGAGGTTATTGATATTTCTCCCAGCAATCTTGATTCCAGCTTGTGCTTCATCTAGCCCAGCATTTTTCATGATGTATTCTGCATATAAATTAAATAAGCAGTGTGACAATATACAGCCTTGATGTACTCCTTATCAGCTACAGCCCTTGATATATTGATACATTAGAAAATTAGGTTGCACAATAATTTTTATAGTACAATAATTTTATATAGCACAATTTTATAATGCAATAATTTTTATAGTAGAATCCATTGGTTTTTAAACAATAATACCAGGAAGATTCAATTATGTGTATATATTTATATGAACATGAAGAAAAGTATGGAAAAGAATAGAACATAACAGGAGTTGAGATTGTTTATAACATGTGTTAATTCACATGTTCAAATGGACTTTTCTTGTAACTCAGTTGGTAAATAATCTGCCTGCAATGCAGGAGCCCTGGGTTTGATTCCTGGGTTGGCAAGATCCCCTGGAGAAGGAAATGGCAACCCACTCCAGTATTCTTGCCTGGGAAATCCTGTGGACAGAGATGCCTGGCAGGCTACAATCCATAGGGTCCCAAAAGAGTCAGACATGACTTAGCGACTAAACTACCACGTGTTCAAATGAGTACTTCTTTTTATAAAAACATTTTGGCAACATCTTGCAGCATGCCAACAAAAGTCTGTCTAGTCAAGGCTATGGTTTTTCCAGTAGTCATGTATGGATGTGAGAGTTGGACTATAAAGAAAGCTGAGCACTGAAGAATTGATGCTTTTGATCTGTGGTGTTAGAGAAGACTTTTGAGAGTCCCTTGGACTGCACGGAGATCCAACCAGTCCATCCTAAAGGAGATCAGTCTTGAATATCACTGGAAGGACTGATGCTGAAGCTGAAACTCTAATACTTTGGCCACCTGATGCAAAGAAGTTACTCATTAGAAAAGACCCTGATGTTGGGAAAGACTGAAGGTAGGAGAAAGGGATGACAGAGGCTGAGATGGTTGGATGGCATCACCGACTCAATGTACATGAGTTTGAGTAAACTCCAGGAGTTGGTGATGGACAGGGAGGCCTGGCGTGCTGCAGTCCATGGGGTCACAAAGAATGGGACATGACTGAGTGACTGAACTGAACTGAACTGTGGCATGCAGAATCTTAGTTCCCTGATCAGGGATCAAACCTATGCCCCTTGCAGTGGAAGCATGGAGTCTTAACTGCTGGACCACCGGGGAAATTTCTTTATGTTTTTAAAAAATTTTTAAAATTTTTAAAACTTTATGTTTTTAATTGATAAGGAAAACTACTATATTGATTATTCCCTAAACCATTCTCACTAAGAAAGTTAGTCTGGGAAGAGGTGTGTGATTTAGGGTAGCCTTCACTTGTGACCAGTTTGTATAAACCATATCTGTTCAGTCAAATTCCCAACAGGAACCTTGGCACAGTCAAATTAGGTTACTTCAAGTACAGCTTTTTTATAAGAGGAATAAGTACACAGGTTGGAGAGAGATATGGTATAGGAGAAACTCAAGGGGTTGTTCACGAACCAGAGGCTACCAACAGCATAGCTGTTACAACTCTAAGCTCAAAGAGATAAGTAGAGGGAGACGTATCAGAACTCAAAAGGAGAGGAAGTCATGTTATGATCTAAATGACCTTTATTCAAGGGACATTGTCAGGCAAGATAAGCTTACAGGAAGAGAACCAGGAAAATAAATACCTGCAACTCATTCTCAACTCTCCCACCAGCTGCTCCAGGGACTTCCTATTGTGAACTCACAAGAGCCAGAGGACCCACTGATGCCATTTGTATAGTTAAATCACTTTGGGCAGAAAACAGGGGTAGCTGTATTGAGTGGGTCTTGAAGAGTAAATAGAAATTATCTGCCATAAAGTAACATTATTTTAAAACTAAATCATCAAAATAGTCCAGAAGACGAAAGTGTTATGATATGCACAATAATGCCATCCATTTTCTTTACGAACATATAGATTTATTTTTAAATTGACCTAAACCCAAAGGCAGACTTAAATATATTTGTAATTTGGAGATACCCTTTTTCCTCAGTCTTATTTGTGCAGAAGTTCTTTCACCCCAAAACTCTGGTGAGGGCATAGCCCAGAACTGGATTGAGGGTAGAGGACAGTAGTTCTCTATGATGAACATGGCCCTGCACCCTGCAAAGTAAGGATTAGTCTGAATGCTTTTAGTAAGTCCCCACTATTAGTGGAGGTTTTTATGCTAACCTCTAGTATGTCTTCCAGAAGCAGCACTGTAATCAGGGTCTTGGATAGGGAACTGACATTACTGTGCCTCAGCATATTCCCGGTGCCCTAAGTGCGTTCACGTAGTTTAGCACTCTTAAGCCTCTCAGCTCATCTGTACCATGACCATTAGTTTACCAACTGGCTGATTAATACAAGTGATTAGATAATCAATTAGAGTTTTAACAACTTTCTCAAGGACAGTGATAGAGTCTGGAATTGTGCCTCCATCTGTTTGGCTCCCTCCTGGCATAGCCTCACTTTGCTCTGAAATTGAGAAAGAGTCATTATGCGTTATTGTAGCTCTTTCATCTGTCCCCAAAATATGACTTTCCCTTCCCTCTCTCTCTCATTCCCCTGTCTTACATTCATTCTCTTAGTTGTGTTTTTAAGAGGTAATTATTCAGTCCCTACTCTTTACTAAGAACTGTGTATGGTACTGTCTATACCAACAAATATCGCATTTACCTTCATGGATATTACAGCTTCGTAAGTGTTCTCAAGGTAGCAATCCTAGTCCTTTCCTTTAACCCCAGTCCTTTAAATTTGAGGTTCTTTGTATCAAGCTCTCAATTTATTTACTATGACAAAATTATTCCTTTGTCTTATTGGTTTAAATTAAAATATAAGCTAAAATATACCTTTTGCAAAAACTCATTTGCTGTTTCATTATCAGGGAGAAATAAAGATTCCTTAATATTATAAGAAAGATGAAATGAAGAAACTATGTAAAACAGTTTTTTAAAAAAAGGTACTGTCTGGTTTTGTTAAAACGAATTAGTCTTTCTGAGAAGTGTATAAATGAGAGTGCATGTTCAGACTTATATTTTCATTAGGATAAAGTGTATCATATTCCCTCACATAAGTGCATCTTCTGTTTTTCAAATTGAGAGTTCATTTGCATTCAGAATCTTCCTTGTGAAAGACAAGTTAAAAACTTCTTTTCAAGTGTCTGGTATCACTACGATTACCACGCTAAGGTGCATTTGAACTCTTTCCCCCAGCCCCCTGTTTGGACATGCTTGTTCACTCTTTGGAAAGCCCAGATTGGGTGACACGAGTAATCCCATTTTTGTAACTGAGCCAGTGTTACCATTCTCAAAATTACAACTGATTCAGGGCACAGTGTCAAGAAGGATGACTGTACGCATTAATAGAAGCATGCACTGATTCCTCTTTATTTCTGTATTGAACTGTGAAGCTGTAGAAACCGCCGGTGCTTTAGTTTATCCTTTAGCAGTTAAGTTAGGTGATCTTCAGTAGGGTAGCATTTGGTAGACCCCATGCACATTGCATTCTGTTACCATCTTTGAATGTGATTTCAGAGGAACAAACAAACAACAATCACATACACATATGTATGTGTATATATATTTCCAATTTGAAACTGGCAATATTGTATAGTAGATCCCAGGGTCTTCTCCTAGGCCTGATCCTAGACAAGTTACCTAACATCTCTGATCCTCTTTATCCTTCCAGTTTTGTAAAATGAAGGAGTTGGACAAAATAAGTAGTTTTATTTCCATGCTGCAGTATTCCTAGAAGTCCCCAAGCACCCAGAGTGATAGCTGGTGACATCATATTTGCAAAACAGGACAGCTCTAGCTCCTTCCTTATAGTTCAACAAGAATAATTGCATTTTGTTTCATTCATTAATACTCTCAAGTAAGTGTTCCAATTCCTGATGCCCTTCCATCTATTTATCCATAGTAGGACTTACTGTATTCTATTTTTGGCTTCAAGGTGGGTTACAACTTATCCAACCCACACAGACCCTGGAATAATTCTTTTGAATTCTGCATTGTATGACATGTAAATTATCCATCATGTGTTTATGCCTGGTTTATACATGTGAAATAGTTAAGCCTATTAATTTTCTCTCCCTGTGAGCTTCAAGGAAGGAAATTATACCATTGCCCCAAACTTGTGGCAGGCTTGATTTTGTTTAGAAGGTGGGAATCTGGGAAAGCATTAACAGAGTGCTGTTGCCAAATTGATAGCTATGTTTGTCTGTGTAGATTGTATTTCCCCGGCTGTCGGTTGAGTTGGTTGCTCCCTGTATAAAGTGGTTCTAGAGTCATGCACATGCTTAGGATTTTCATCTTATTAGGTGTTTTTAGCCCTTCCTACTTTGAATTTCAAAATCAAGGGACTATGATGTGTGCCATTCTAAAGGGTGATATTTTGGCTTTTGTATTTTCTAGGATAACATGTTGTGAACAAAGTGATGTTTTAAGTAGAGCCCCTGGGGAAGTTTTTTGCCAACAATCATTTTGACATCCCATGTGCTCTGTTGTAATAAGAAAGCAGAATAAATAAGCTAAACGAGGTGGTCAGGATCCTGTCAGGATGAAAGCAACTATAATTCTCTTTATAATGATGAAAGGCAAACAAAAACCCTGAACAAATAGATTTAATCAATGTTTAAAGACTAGTCTCTCAGGCTGTTGCTTATTTGACAGATAGTCTTGGGTGGAGTAGTAGAAATGGAGTGGGAAAATAAACAATTACTAAGTACAGATAATAGAAATTACTGGGCAAGTGAAATAAAAAAAAAAGTTCCAAACACTTATCAGGCCAGTTTGACTCACAGTGGACACGGGCTGCTTCACCCAGCTGTGGACTGTTTCACAGACTGAATTATTTCAGACTTGGAAACACAGGAGCTATTATCCATGTTAAGGTACAATGATGGTACATATTAGGTTAGCAGTTTTGTTTTTCTAGATTATTGAATCAAATTTGATTACATTAAAACTGTCAAATCTAAAAGAAGTCCTCAAATCCAGAGGTGCTCAATAGATGGTATGTGTGCTGCCTTTTTATTCTTCCTATCCTCCTCTGACCATGACTAACGTTAATTAATCATGGCTCTCTTTTCAGCAGAGCCTGGGGTTAGCCTCAGAATCCTTCTCCAATCAGAGGTGCAGGTATATTCTCGTAATTAATGAATCTGGATTGTTTTAAAACCTGTTTGCCATCCCTGATTGATTCTAAATTTCCAAACGGAAGAAGAAAAGTAAGAGTTTTGACTATGATTTGCTTGATTCACCGGCTATTTAGTTACTGAAGTAGAGTTAAAATAGAGGTTATCTGGCTCTCAGTTCTTAGTTCAGTATCCTTTTTATTACCTTATGTAGACTGAAAAGGATTTTGACATCTTAGGAGGAATAGTGTTTTAAGCATATGATAAATTAAAGCTTTGTCTTGGGTTTTTAATAATGTCAGGGCCTATTTTGCATCTAGGAACCTCCAGTGATATGACTGCATATATAGTAATTGTATTTTTCATCATTTGATCCACAATTTGATTATAATTATATTCTTAAAGGGACACACACATGTAGAAGAGGGTCACTTAGAAATTTTTTAAAGGAAGACTACTGTAGTGTCGTGTAGCGTGCTGCAGTCCGTGGGATGGCAGAGTCGGGTACTACTGAGCGACTGAGCTGAACTGACTGTAGTGTAATATTCCATTTATATCTTGAGAAAACCAAAAAGAGTGATGCTAATGTCAATTACCATGGTTATTTTTCATGTAGGCTAATTATCCCATGAAAAGGATTCCTGCTTTGTATTTAATTACTTTTTGGTTTTGATAATTTTATAATGAATATTCACACTTGTGTATAATTTGATAGTTTTAATTAAAAAAATCAAAACCTAGTTTAAATGGAAGAAAGCTGTTTCTCATAAACTTCAAAAAATGATCATTTGCTTAGGGTATTATAAATAAATTATCCACATTTGTCGCTTGAAATTAGATTTTGGTAACTCTCACTCATTTTATGTTCAGTGCTGTTTTTGCTTTCTAAGTAGTGAAACTGTTCATTTCACTGAGTTGTTATTGTGGGAGTAAAAACTGGAATAGACAGATTCATTAATTTGTAATGAAATTACATTTGAATTTGAATTTATGAATTACAAATTCATAAATTTGTAATTTATTTTAATTTCTCATTGGATTGATCTTTGAGACAATTACTGTAGCTTCATTTTTTCCTCTACCTCTTCTGGTAACAGGGGCATTTTATTTAGGAAAACATGAAAGAAGTTAGTGCTGGTTACCTAGAAAGCATGCTCAGCAAAATGGAGGTTGCCATTTCCTGCTCCAGGGGATCTACCGACAAAGGATCAAACCTGTGTCTCTTGCATCTCCTGCATTGGCAGGTGGATTCTTTACCACTGTACACCTAGGAAGTTCAGTAATATACTGTCCCAGGCACTTCTGGGATTTGAACCCAGGATCTTCTGTTCGATAGACAGGTGCTTTGACCAGCTAAGCCATGATACTGCCATGCTCAGAGAAGCCATTTTTAAATATTATTCTGGACGCAGTAGCATCATGCTTATCAACTTCAAGCTTTCTTAGTTCCTTTTTCCATTTGATGGAAACTCAAGGAATAACAAGAGGCATATCCAAAATTCCCTCCAACAAGGGACTTAGATAGGGACATAAATATATAAACATATTTCATACATTCTTTTTAAAAACTTTTAAATTTATATTGAAGTATAGTTGGTTAATAATGTTATGGGAGAGGGCGAGGGCAGGATGATATGGGAGAATGGTATTGAAACATGTATATTATCATATGTGAAACGAATCGCCAGACCAGGTTAGATGCATGAGACAGGGTGCTCAGGGCTGGTTCACTGGGATGACCCAGAGGGGTGAGATGGGGAGGGAGGTGGGAGGGGGGTTCAGGATGGGAAACACATGTACACCCATGGAGGATTCAAGTCAATGTATGGCAAATCAATACGATATTGTGAAGTAAATAATAAATAAAAAAATAATGTTATGATAGTTTCAGTTTTCTACATTATTAATCACTATTTCTAAATAAAGTATAGGAGTTTCCTTACTGACTTTGATTTTACAAAAAGAAAAAGGACCAAAGTTTTCTCTTTCTATACACTTCAGTAAACAAAACCTGCCTTCTCTGTCAATAAAGGAAAGGGATTAAATCTGCCAATTATCTGACTATTAGAAAACACATATTGAGAGCTTATTAAATGCAGACCAAACTGTTAAACTCACATCTTATCTTTAAGAACTTCCTATCTAATTGGGATATACGTCAATTTACTGGAAGTAATTAAGTAAAAATTCAGTTCAGTTCAGTTCAGTTGCTCAGTCGTGTCCGACTCTTTGTGACCCCATGAATCGCAGCTTGCCAGGCCTCCCTGTCCATCACCAACTCCCAGAGTTAAACTACTGTTAATTTCAGACACACAAAAGTCATTTTCACTTCTGTGAAATGGAAGAAATGCATTTAATACATCTGATCGATAAATGTTGAAAATCAGTTATATTACATATAGGGTGCTTTTTGTAAAGACAGAATAATAGAAATCATAATAAAGATTCACTTTTATTTGCCTACAGTTATGTCACTTTTGCCACTGTTGCCCCTGTGGCTCAGCGGCAAGGAACACACCTGTAATGCAGGAGATGTGGTTTTGATCCCTGGGTCGGGAAGATCCCCTGCAGGAGGGCATGGCAACCCACTCCAGTATTCTTGCCTGGAGAAATCCATGGACAGAGGAGCCTTGTGGACTATAGTCCAGAGGGTTACAAGAATTGGACATGACTGAAGTGACTGAGCACGCATGCATGTCACTTTTACTGAAGAAAATGCATTTTTTTTTTTAATTTTTAGAGAACAGAAGTTCATAAAATAGACTTAAATTTGATGGATTCTTTAGATAAATCATTATTGGGATTATAGTTATTAGAATTGCTTTGAATTTGATTTGAACATATTTAAGCAGCTTAGATTAAGATTGTATTACATGAATGGTAATGCACATGAAATTATCTTAAAAATGATTGTGCACTTTGTAGATGCCACAATTTTATGAAATATTTCTATGTTGATGTTAAAAGTGTAACCAGAAATGCTCATCTAGACATGAGCACACATCTGAGATAAATGGACTTGATGGTCCTCCAAGCCTGGAATTCCAGTTCCTACACCTACTCCCACTCATCCACCCACATCTATTGGACAAGTGCCTGATTAAACAGATGGGACTTGATCTGTGCTCTCCAAACAGGCAAACTCTACCTTTATTAAGCAAAACATTGGGGAAAAATAGGTTATATTGTGTTATTGTGATTCTGGGCATGATAATTTGAGTGTAAAGCTACTCTTCATTACTATTATTTGTTGTTGGAAATAAGTTTTTCTTTATGAATGAATATGTATAAATTGGAGGACAACAGATGGAGTTTCAGGGATCTGGAAAACCTATAGACAAGGAAGGAGTTCTCAGTCAGATTTAAAAATAAAAAATCAGCAGAAGTGTGAAATGCCATGCAGTTTTAAAAATGCATGTAGCTAAGATTTTCAAGAAAGTGTTTGGGTTTGCCAATAGACATCATGAAATTTCCCCCATCCACTAAAGGTTATGGACCCAAGATAGAATTGGTAATGATTTGAGAGAATAGCACTGAAACATGTATATTATCATATGTGAAATAGATCACCAGTCCAGGTTGGATGCATGAGACAGGGTGCTCAGGGCTGGTGCACTGGGATGACCCTGAGCGGTCATCTGAGGGATGGGGAGGGAGGTGGGAGGGGGCTCAGCATGGGGAACACATGTACACCCATGACTGATTCATGTCAATGTATGGCAAAAACCACTACAATATCATATTTGAATGTTGAATTTTAAGCCAGTTTTTTCACTCTCCTCTTTCACATCAAGAGGCTCTCTAGTTCCTCTTCACTTTTTGCCATAATGTTAACATACTAGAAGCTGTAAGACAAAGCAAGGCCAAGAAAGCCCCAAACATCAAAGCTTCAAAATAAAAGCCAGAACACTGTTAGTTTAACAATAGCTTTTCAGGGAAAGAAAAAGAAAAATGGCCTTATATACACACAGCAGTTCTGAAATCCTGAGGTCAGATGTTTTTGAATTGAGGAGCATCAGAGACAAGTTTGAACTCAGGACTGTATGGCTTCAGAACCATTATTTTTACTATTATTCTCTGCTCTTCCAATTCAAAACATCAGTCCTCAACTACAAGATACTAGGAAATGCTCATGAAGAAAATAAAATTCTTATAGAAAATTGTGAAAATGGGAAAATATAAAACCAAAGGAAAATATGAAAAATGCCCCCAAATCAAAACAAAAACACCATTAACTTCAAACTTGCCAGCAACATTTAAAATAAATGCATAAAAAAAAAAAGACTTGGTAACATCTTTCCTCATGCCTCTTCAGCAAGTTGCCACTTCAGCACAGTTTGATTTTGGAAAGATATTAAGTCCTGGATACCATCTAGGTAAATATTACACGTTTTCACTGTGATGTCAGGAGGGTTTGAGGACTCTGAGTTGACACAGTGGCAGATGACTGTGTAGTATCTGAAGTGAGTTTTGTTTGACTAATGGGGTTGCTACTCAGTACATATTTGTGATGAAAGCACCGAGGAAAGCCAAGCACAGCTATTATTGTTAATAGATGGCCCTGTGCTTGGAAGATCATATGAGATAAGGTTTGATGCTCTAATATTGACATATTGAGAAAACCTTCAAAGGTGTTTGTTCTCCATGCATTTTTATAATGTTTTCTTTATTGTTGCAATAATAAACCATCACATATGGATATAGGCATTTATTCTTAAAATGTTACATTTTTTTGTTGATGAAATCATTAACACTCTAATATTTGCTTCTCTTACTATGACAGTGCATGGTCTGTGGATATCACACTAAAATTGAAGTTAAAGAGTCCTACTATTCCTTCTTAAATGATTTCTATAATCTTTTGGTAGCTCAGATTTCTCCACAAAGAAAGTCACCTTGATGACTACATACTTTATGTTGCTCCAAAGAGTTCTGTTTTCTGACTTTTGTAGTGACTAGATTATCATAGGCATAAGGTGCCATGGAACTTTTTGAATATTTGACCTCTTAAAATCTAAATGGAAAAATTTGACTTCTATAATTGTGTGTGCTAGATTAATAGATAAATGGGTATGAAATGGCAAATCATTGTTTTACAAAAATATTTAAAATGTGTTTCTTTCCCACAAACAAAAAAATTACTGCAAAAAAGAATAAATCTGTTACTATTTAAGTTCATTCTTATAGCAGAGTAACTTGAGATAGGTTTATTTGATGGTGTTTAATTTAATTAAAATTATCATTATACTTTTCTGTTACATTGTCCTTTGAAATTATTGAAATTGCTTAAGTAACATTTTTATATCTCTACTTGATAAAATGGTGAAAACAGAAGGTTAATTTAGATACAGAATGGTAATAAAAGGATCATAATATGTATTTTATTTTATTAGAAATAAGAACATTGTAAAAATAGTCATTTGAAGAGAAAAAGGAGATAAAAATAATATTTACATTTTCATACATCATAAAACAAAGAATCTATCTTTATATGAAAGTACATATTGTGATATATGTGTGTGTGTATATGTATAGCATGATTATTACCAACTTTTTCTTGGAATACTCTGGCATAAACATATTTTAATATATTATTTAACATCGTTTGTTTGTTTTCTTTTAAACAGCAAATGCCAGTCTTCTTGGAGGTGGAGGTGGTAAGTCCTAAATATCACTTAAAATATATTTTATTACTACACCAACCATAAGATGGTTGGTAAGTTCCCTGATACTTTAACAAAATTAATTTTGCTGTATTCATCAACCATGCAAATGATAATCTTCCAGAGAATAATTCATAACAGAAATATCTTGGGTTTACCTGAATGTTATTTTAACTGACTTCAAAATATGCAGAATACTGTTGTTCTTCTCATGAAGCTTTGTGTTTCTACCTTTGGCTTAAGTTATAGCAGCAGTAAGCTACTGAGATAAATACACATTTGGTAGATAATAGAATCACTTTAAAAGAATTACTTTATTGACGTATAGTTGATTTAAAATGTGTTAATTTCTTCTGTATCGCAGAGTGACTCACTTATACATGTGTATATATATATGTGTATGCGCTAAGTCGCTTCAGGCATATACAACTCCACGTTACCCCAAGGACTGCAGCCTGCCAGGCTGCTCTGTCCATGGGATTCTCCAGGCAAGAATTCTGGAGTGGACTGCTGTGCCCTCCGTGTGTGTGTGTGGGTGTGTGTGTGTGTATAAATACATATATATATATATATATATATATATATATATATATTCTTTTCCATTATGTTTATCACAGGATATTGATTGTAGTTCCCTGGACTAAACAGTGGGATCTTGTTTATTCATTCTATGTATAATAGTCTGTGGGCTTCCCTGTGGCTCAGTGATAAAGAATCCACCTGCAATGAAGGAGATGCAGCAGATGTGGTTCAATCTCTGGGTCGAAAAGACCCCCTAGAGAAAGATATGGCAGCCCGCTCCAGTATTCTTGCCTGGGAAATCCCATGGACAGAGGAGCCTGGCCAGCCACAGTTCATGGGGTCGCAAAGAATCAGACACAACTGAATGACCAAACAACAGCAACAGAACATTTGCAAATGCTCATCCTAAACCCCCAGGCCACCCTCCCACTTGCATTCTATGTCGTCAACCACAAGTCTGTTCTCTATTTCTGCGAGTCTGTTTCTGTTCTGTAGGTAAGTTCAGTTGTGTCATATTTTAGGTTCCACATGTAAATGATGCCATATGGCGTTTGTCTTTCTATTTCTGACTTTCCTCACTTAGTATGCTAATCTCTAGGTCCGTCCATGTTGCTGCCAATGGCAGTATTTCATTCCTTTTTATGGCTGAGTAATATTCCACTGTGTATATATACCACAACTTATTTATCCATTCTTCTTTCGATAAACATTAAGGTTGTTTCCATTTCTTGGCCATTGTAAATAGTGCTTCTGTGAAGGTAGGGGTACATGGATGTTTTTGATTATAATTTTGTCCAGATATATGCCCTTGAGTGGAATGGCACCTCTATTTTTAGTTACTTTGAGGAACTTCCATGCTGTTTTTCATAGTGGCTGCAAGATAGAGTCACTTTTTTTAAGAGTCACTTGTAGTGTGAATTCTAAAACAATGCATCTGGAAACTTGTGGTTTTTCTTTTTTCATCATAATGACTAAAAAAATCTTTGTAGCCTGAGGGCTTCACATATCAGCAACTTACTGTGAAAAATAAAGAAAGAAATTAGTATTGACATTTTGCTTTTTCTTTTTTCCTTTTTAGAGGAGAAAGAGAAAGAGATCAAAGTGAGATGAGGAAGAGAGAGATTCCTGTACTAGGAATTCTTTTCTGATACTAAAATCTTGGCATAAAAATAAAATATTATTTTTATTTCTAGGTTGAAAGATGAAAGCATTCCTAGCCCCAGTCTATATTACATAGTGAGGGAGGAAAACCATATACAATAGAATGGGGTCTTTTTCATTTAGGACCCAGGTGGGCATGAGTAGGTTTATTTTCTCCCCTTCCTCCTGCTCCTTCTTTTCATGTACATGGTTGGAGTAGACATGATTATACGGAGCTTTAGGTTTTCAACAAACAATCTGGAACTTGTTTACTTGATCTTGAACTTTTAAGAAATATAATCCTTTATTAATGATAACCAGGAGATTTCAGTGTAAATTTCATTAGAAAATTAAAATTTTCACCATTGTTCTCATATTTGAATCAATAGATTTTTAAAAACAGAATGTTGGAAGTGGAAATGATAGAAAATAGTTTAAACTAGAAAGTGCTCTTCATATTATCATGTCAATGCGCATTCTGTAGCAAAATATTTTTCTTCTTCCTCAACTTTCTTTAGAAAATACATGCAAGGTTTCTCATTGTTCTACTTCTTTTTTGGTATTCTTTGGGAACTAAAAGGGAAATTTTCCTTCAGAATTTACTGGTTTCCTGGTAAACTTTTATCTCTAGGTTTCTTATATGAAAGAAGCATTAAAATAATTCATTCGTAGTGCTGATTTTCTTCCATGACATGTTAGTATTTTAACAAATTGGACTACTACCATTAAATAGGATAAAAATGTTAAAGTTGAGTCTAGATATATAAATCCAGACTATTATAGTTCTTGGCTAAAGAAAACTGAATTAACTAATTATATAAGTTGAAATCATTTTAGCTGCCCATAACAGAAAACCCCACAATAACAGTGACTTAAAAGAGATAGAAATATATTTCTGTCTCTTCTAAAAGTAGTCTAGATGTAGGCTAGACCAGTGGTGTGATAATCCCATCGAGCACTCAAGCTCTGACTTTTATGGTCTTCTTCCTACTGCATGGAACTTAGGGTCCATGAAGGCTGCTGGACTTTAGCCATCAAAATACGGGGTCAGTAGGAGTAAGGCAACAATAAAGAAAGATGGCTCCTCAAAATCATGCCAGTTTTCTTAGCGCAGCTTTACTAAAGTCCCACATTATCCTTGAATTGATCAAATGTTCATTCGTGGATAAGACAGTTTTATTCCAGGAAGCAATATGCTCATCCAAAAAAGAGCCGTGTTCTCTTTTCTGTGGAGGAAGGAGAGGGTGGAGGTTTTGGCAGGCAGTGACTAGTCTCTGCCATTGTGAGAAGGCAGACAACTAGTTCAGGTACCCTTGTCGAACTGCTGGGTTTCAGTCTACGTGTGCACGACTGGCCTGTATAGAGTTAACTCTAGTGAGTTAGCCTGTATTTCCCTGTGGTTCCTTCAGCCTTTGTGGGAAGAAGTATTGCAAATATTGTCAAATATTGTAGATTTTCAGCAATGGCGAGACATTCAGGAATAGGAAAACTCGGTTTTTCTTTACCTGAAGAATATACTTGAGTCCTCTAGATGGTTGATTTTGCTAAATGCATTTATTTGCCATAATTTCTCATTTCTAAGTTCTAAAATTAGCAGCTCAGTATCATTATAAAGATAAATTATACGTATTTAAGATGGCTGTAATTTCTTTCATTAAAGTAGGTCATTGACAGGTTTAAATTCATTTATGCACTTCTGGAGATGTCAAGATTGCTCTAAAATGCATGTTTGATTTTTGGAAGGCTGCATTTAAAAATTAAATTTAAGGAATATTTTTAGCCTTCTTTGAACTTATTTTTGGCCTTTTGATTCTATGAGGATCTTATTAATCCTGTCAGTGATATTTGCACAGCAACAGCTAATAATCATCCGATAAGGAACACTTGAACTGATATAATCCTCTTGGATTTAATCAATGATTCCTTTTGTTGACTTGAATTAATATCCCTTCAAAAATCTCTAAAGGAAATAGTTCTTTGATTGACTAAACAATTTGATCAAGAGCATTTGGCACCATATAAAAAACAATAAGGGTACCTTAAGTACCATTTTCTCAGGTTCTCAGGAGAGCTTCCCTCCAATTCTGTGTAAGTTGTACTTGAAATTTAGGCAAACTTAGTCTATACAACATTGTATTACCTATAATCTTAGCATTTTGCTGTTCTTTTTTGAGTGCTTATTAGCAAGACTTCTCCTAAAAGGAGATTGTAAGTATGGTCACAATCATCCTCTCAGTTTTGGTTTTAAAGTGAGAGAATCATTTCATGTAGGTGTGCATTGTCATCTTTTGCCAGAGGTCACTATCTTAGAAACTTCATGTAACTTAGTGTCATTGCAGTGAACATAAGTGATAGGCTTTCAACTACCTAGGCATATCAGCTAAAATACTTGATAAAATGGATCATCTTTGTATATATTTCCTAGATATATTAAGGGCATATAAATATAATAATATTTAAGTAAGAAGTGGCCGGTCTATAGTGACTGGACTCTATCTTTCAGGAAGCCTTTATATTGCCTATGTAATGGTACAGTGTCAAAAAATCTTAGAAGTCCTATTAATTTTTCACAAGGTCGCCATCATTGCTCACGGTAATAACCTGCACAACTGTATAGTACATTGATATATAAAACAAGTGAATTTGATTTTCTTATTTAGTGCTTTTGCTAGTCAGGGTAGTCTATATTAAATTGTCCTAGTGGCTTAAGACGGTAAGGCTCATTTCTTGCTCCCAACATAGTCTGAGCAGCTTGGTGGCTATCCTACTCAGGCTCTGCCACAAGTGGTAACACAGAGTCTCAGGTTGTTTTCCTATCTTGCACCTACTCTGCGTGATATGTGACTCCAATCACAAAACAGGAAGAAAGAGCTGGTGGATCTTGTGGATTGTATTTACAGAGCAGTACGTGAATGGCTTGTGTCAATTCTGCTCGTTTCATGGGTCAGAATTCAGACAGGTGACCCCTAACCTGACTTCAAGGAAGCCTGAGAAGAATGAAATGGTGTGGTAAATACCTAGCGCTGTCTCAGACACAGTGCACAGGTGAGATCAGTTTTGGTATTATTTTAATGCTTGAGAGAAATTCGACTTAGGGAAATTTGGTGACTTCTTCAAGGTCACACAGCTTATAAGTGCAAAGGTCCAACAAAAAGACAGGGTTCTTGATTCCCACTCAAGACTCATACCATTACTGATCTGTGATTTTTAATATATCTTTGATCTTTAGATTTGCCTTTTCTGTGCACAAGTAGGTCAGTATTTACATCTGGAAAAATTAAGGAGAGGAAAGGAAAACATGCAGCTGAGATACGGATGATGCTTTCCCTGGTTTATTTTAACAAGGCTTAAGCTCAGTTGATAATTTGAAAGTACATACAGTAGCACTGTCTTACAGTACCTGTGGACTGTCATCCAGATTCATATACCTTTTTTATGTATTTGGTGTTTAGTCTGAGAGCACATTGCGTTTTAAATACCCATTCACTCATCTGTAATAAGCATGTTTTACATGCACAGAGTCCTATGATGTTGTACTTCTGGAATATATAATAAAAAAGACCTTTGGAGCCAGTCTTAAATTATGTCAAGAAGCAGAATTATAAAGAAAAAAGCAGAATTAAAGGGATACGTCCTTGATTTCCTTCCAGAACGTTATGTAACAGACTAGAACAAAAATTACAGTCTCTTAGTTTAGATAATGTCTTTCCTTTTCATTGTCACAGTAATTAACATAGGACTGGAATCTGCTGATAGAACCCAAACAAGACCTGGTTTATGGGATTTGCTTCCTTTTTAGGCTGTCAAAAGCTCCTGAGTACTGAAGCCTGAGGCATAATGTTAGACATTTAAAATGACATTTTCTGACAGAGTAGCAATTTAAGGTTGACTTTTTATATGCATAAATTTGTAGGACTGCTTTTTTAATTATACACACACATATATACATATATATAGATATAGCATATATTTGTATCAATACTGTGATTCTAGACCTTATGCTTGAGGTGCTTCTGTGACAGGTTAATTTTAAAAACTCTAGGCATAAGCAACTACCGCTAAATAAACTCTCAGCCCCAGATGGAATGCGTGGGAAAGCTGCTTTTCTAGAATGAGAACACAGCATATATAATGCTATTCTCTACCTCTAAAGGCTTCTTGCTCTTCTTGTACCCCTCGATAGAGGGGCCTCGATAGACGTGAGCTTGCATAAGCTCCTGGAGTTGGTGCTGGACAGGGATGCCTGGCGTGCTGCGGTCCACGGGGTCGCAAAGAGTCAGACACGACTGAGTGACTGGATTGACTGAGAGTTTAGCGGGGTGAGGTGCCGCATGCGTCTCAAAAGCAGCAAAATCATAAAACTGTTTGGTCATACAGTAGGTGCCATCGGTGTATCTCCACTCGACCAACAACGCACATGTTCATTCATTCATTCAACAAATGCTCATTTAGTAACAACTGATTGGGATCCCCAAGTGGTTCAGTCAGTGAAGAGTCTTCCTGCAAGGTGGGAGACCCAGGTTCAATCCCTGGGTTGGGAACTTCCCCTGCAGAAGGAAACAGCTACCCACTCCAGTATTCTTGCCTGAAGAATTCCATGGACAGAGGAACCTAGTGGGCTACATTCCATGAGGTCACAAAGAATTGGACACGCTTGAGTGACTAACACTTTCCCTTTCAACTACGAAATACTAATTTAGTAACTACTGTGTGTCAGTATTTGATTATTTATTATTTTTTTAAATTGGAGGATGTTTGCTTTACAATATTATATTGATTTCTGCCATACATCAACACGAATCAGCCATAGGTATACATATGTCCCCTCCCTCTTGAATTTCCCTCCCACCTCCCAGCCTATCCTACCCCTCTAGGTTGTCACAGAGCACCAACTTGAGTTCCCTGCATCATACAGCAAATTTCCACTGGAAATCTAATTTTCCCATATGGTAATAGTATTGATTATTGATTTGGTAATAAACATAACCCTTTACCTGTGACCAGTCATGGTCCCTGTTTGACTGAGTTGTCTGAGCAGTTATCATTCACCATGCTCTTTTAGGTGTTCCAGGAATTTTCCTTGCATGGATCTTTTGAATTAAAATGATACATTAATATCAATATAATGGGCTTCAAGTATCATATTTCTTCTTTAAAAAAGCAGAACAGATATCCTGAAAAATACATTTTTCACAAAAACCCTGAGTTTCAGCCAAGCATTCCTAGCATGAAAAAGCAACCACTGAAAGGGCTTTTCAAGTGTGTCTAAGTGGGAGTGCTTTCATAAATACCTTCTCAACATTCACAGGCAGAGTGGAACACCTCTTACTCACCCTCCACCTACAGAATGGAATCCCTGTGGAGATTGTGTGTTTCACTCTTGTTATGTCTTGAGATCTGGCTGGGCCTTAGGCATGCTGGGGGTAGATCTCGGAGAGTGGTCTGCAGTGAGGGACCAAGTCCAGTTAAAGCAGGTATAGTGTCGGAGGTGGCCCCTCATGAGAGTCAGTCCAGCTTGTTGGGCAGTGAGTTAGCCTGCTAGCTTCTGTTCAGCAGATGGAGGGATCCCAGCACTGTGAAAGAAACTCAGCAGATCTTGCCGTGTTGGTCAGGTGGGGACCCAGTCTAAGGAGTAGAGCTTGAGAAAGGGATGCAATGCTGAAATATGGAAGATAAGGCTTAAGATCTGACTGCATCAGGGGGATTGATCGTGGTCACTGCAGGTGGGTGAGCCTGCTAGGGCCCATCAGGAGGTTCAGAAGGAGGGGCCGGGGGATGGAGGGACCAGGAGCCAGGCCAGGTCTGACAACATGCAGTTACACGCTGAGTCAGCCTACCATTGCCCCTCCCTTCTTCTCTTCCTTCTTTCTTTCCTCCTTCCCTCTTCCTTTTTTCCTTCTTTCCTTTTTCTCTTTCTCAGTCAACAGCATGTACTGATCACCTGTTGTGTACTAGTCTTGACACTGAGGTAGGAATGATTCTTTTAGCCAAGTGCAGTCTGAAGTATTAATATAAGTATTTATTTACACATTAATATTATAAGAACCAGAAAGGTTCTTATTACAAGAAAAACGAAGCAGAAAAGATGAAGCCAGCATGTCAGTGTGATTAGAGAAGGCTTCCCACAAGAGGTGATATCACTGGAGCAGTCTTGGAGGATGTGTTATCATTTTCTAAGAGAGGAAAGAAATGACCCACTCAGTTGTATTTTTCACTGTTTGATGTAGGTATATCATATAGATATCTTACTGTGCTTCAGTGGTTCTCCTCACTGTTCTACAGACAAGTTATTCAGACAGTGGTTAAACAGTTTCCTCTGACTATTCAGGCATGCCACTTAAAATGGAGTGAACAGTGTTAGAAATAAAGAAAAGAGCTCTGGTACTAGTGCTGTTGGCAGTAAAGATCCATCACAGCAAGGTGGGTAAAGTCTGGTGGTCACACCAGCACAAGCTCCTCCTTGCCTTGCCTTCTACTCTAACTACCTCATCTGTATCTCAGTCTAAGAATGAACTTAGATTAAATGCCCCTTCATTCTGGCCAAGCTGATTGAACCTGGAAGCATACAGTTCCCTACTAGAGCATCAGTTCTGTTCAGTCACTCAGTCATGTCCCACTCTTTGTGACCCCATGGACTGCAGCATGCCAGGCCTCCCTATCCATCACCAACACCTAGAGCTTGCTCAGATTTATGTCCATCGAGTTGGTGATGCCATCCAACCATCTCATCCTCTGTCATCCCCTTCTCCTGCCTTCAATTTTTCCCAGCATCAGAGTCTTCTCCAGTGAGTCAGTTCTTTGCATCAGGTGGCCAAAGTATTGGAGTTTTACCTTCAGCATCAGTCCTTCCAATGAATATTCAGGACTGATTTCCTGTAGGATGGACTGGTTGGATCTCCTTGCAGTCCAAGGGACTCTCAAGAGTCTTCTCCAACACCGTAGTTCAAAAGCATCAATTCTTCGGTGCTCAGCTTTCTTTATAGTCCAACTCTCACATCTATACATGACTACTGGAAAAACCAAAGCTTTGACCCTTTGGACCTTTGTTGTCAAAGTAATGTCTCTGATTTTGAATATGCTGTCTAAGTTGGTCATAGATTTTCTTCCAAGCAGCAGGCTTCTTTAATTTCATGCCTGCAGTCATCATCTGCAGTGATTTTTGAGCCCTGAAAATTAAAGTCTGTCACTGTTTCCATTGAGAAGGCAATGGCACCCCAATCCAGTACTCTTGCCTGGAAAATCCCATGAACAGAGGAGCCTGGTAGGCTGCAGTCCATGGGGTCACTAAGAGTCAGACATGACTGAGCGACTTCACTTTCACTTTTCACTTTCATGCATTGGAGAAGGAAATGGCAACCCACTCCAGTGTTCTTGCCTGGAGGATCCCAGGGACAGGGGAGCCTGGTGGTCTGCCGTCTATGGGGTCGCACAGAGTCGGACACGACTGAAGCGACTTAGCAGCAGCAGCAGCAGCACCGTTTTCACTGTTTCTCCATCTATTGGCATGAAGTGACAGGACTGGATGCCATGATCTTAGTTTTCTGAATGAGTTTTAAGTCAACTTTTTCACTCTCGTCTTCCACTCTCATCAAAAGGCTCTTAAATTCTTCTTCACTTTCTGCCATAAGGGTGGTGTCATCTGCATATCTGAGGTTATTGATACTTCTCCTGGCAATCTTGATTCCAGCTTGTGCTTCCTCCAGCCTGGCATTTTGCATGATGTACTCTGCATATAAGTTAAATAAGCAGGGTGACAATATGAAACCTTGATTAACACCTTTCCCAATTTGGAGTCAGTCTGTTGTTCCATGTCCAGTTTTAACTGTTGCTTCTTGACCCACATATAGATTTCTCAGAAGGCAGGTCAGGTGGTCTGGTATTCCCATCCCTTTAAGAATTTTTCACAGTTTGTTGTGATCCACACAGTCAAAGGCTTTGGCAGAAGTAGATGTTTTTCTGGAACTCTCTTGTTTTTCTTTGATCCAGCTGACGTAGGAATTTGATTCTGGTTCCTCTGCCTTTTCTAAATCCAGCTTGAACATCTGGAAGTTCACAGTTGATGTACTGTTGAAGCCTGGCTTGGAGTATTTTGCGCATTACTTTGCTAGCATGTGAGATGAATGCAATCGTGCAGTATTTTGAGCATTCTTTGGCATTGCCTTTCTTAGGGATTGGAATGAAAACAGACCTTTTCTGGCCCTGTGGTCACTGCTGAGTTTTCCAAATTTGCTGGCATATTGAGTGCAGCACTTTCACAGCATCATCTTTTAGAACTTGAAATAGCACAACTGGAATTCCATCACCTCCACTAGTTTTGCTCGTAGGGATGCTTCCTAAGGCCCACTTCACTTCGCATTCCAGGATGTCTGTCTCTAGGTGAGTGATCACACCATCATGGTTGTCTGGGTCGTGAAGATCTGTTTTGTATAGTTCTTCTGTGTATTCTTGCCATCTCATCTTAAAACCTTCTGCTTCTGTTAGGTCCATACCATTTCTGTCCTTTATTGAGCCCATCTTTGCATGAAATGTTCCCTTGGTATCTTTTAATTTTCTTGAAGAGATCTCTAGTCTTTCCTATTCTATTGTTTTCCTCTATTTCTTTGATCTCTGAGTAAGGCTTTCTCATCTCTCCTTGCTATCCTTTGGAACTCTGCATTCCAATGGGTATATCTTTCCTTTTCTCCTTTGCCTTTAGCTTCTCTTCTTTTCTCAGATATTTGTAAGGCATAAACTTCTTTCTCAGATATTAGGGCATCATCTTCTTTTAAAAAAAGAGAGATTTTTTTAAAACTAATTTTTACAAGTTCTATCACAGGTAGTGGGTATTTCATTTACTATCTTCCATTCTGGATTTTTAACATGCTTAAACATTTCAGTTTTGATTAGTTTGCTCTAGAAATATAATGTCTTTATCATTAGATGTTCTCTAAATGACAAGATAAAACTTAAAAAAATACTTATAGCAGATAACATGATGAGTATATGCATATTTATGTAATAATTATTTTAAGCATTGTATTACCTTTTATTTCTAAAAAGTTTCCATAGCTAAGATAGTATCATTTACTTTAAACACTACAATTATTTTTTTAAATTCTGCAAAATAAGGAGAATAATATATATTTCTATAGATGTGGAAGTGAAGCATATAATATTTGTATTACATGAAAAGAAGGAAAGACTGTTTTTTCGTTCATGTTTGTCATTCTGCAGGTATTCAAACAGTTATATCTTTCAATCAGAAATATTATTGTCATTATTGATTTTTCTTGTTCAAACCTTTTGACAAAACTTAAAAGTGCTAATGTGCCTGTTAATAAGATTTAACATTCATTGAGAAATAGAATCAACGTGCCTTAGGAAAAGTTTTTACATAGATTTGCTTAGCTCTTGAGCTCTTTAATTCATGCTTGAAAAGTGATGGACAATGAAAATCATGGGCAATAATCTCTTAACATGTTACTTGATTTATGATTTTCACTGAAAACAATGAAACAATTTTGTAATATACTTATAATTTAAAATCTTAAGACATAAAGACAGTAGGTTACTTTGAACGAGCAGTGTAGGCATTGGAGCTACAACTTTTATTTTATGTTTCATTACAGTAACTAATTACCTTTTAGATTCATAATTTTGTGCACTATTAGATATAATTGGTTCCTTTCTCTGACATATGCTTCATTTCATTATCTTGTGGATATTCCATAAAGCCTTTGTGTAATCAGTGTATTCAATCTGAACACACTGAAGAAAAGTAAAACCATTTACTCTTAAGTTTTCATGGTTCAAGTTCAATTTCCAGTTAAATTACTTAACTTAAATTACACTGAAGTTAAAATGATAAATCTTATCTTTGTTTAATATTTCTTCACACAACTCAATAAAAGATTGTATGTGTTCATTGCAATAGCTGTTTTGCCTGTTAATAATATAAACTGTTGAGACAGAAAATGTTGAATAAAATAGTAATATCATTACAAAACAGATAACATGAGAAGGAATTTTTTACATGTGTTACTGAGAAAGAGAAACCCAACCAAACTGAGGGGAAGACTTTAGATTTTAAAGATATGGTAGACTGAGGAAATCAGAAAATCTCCTTGCAACAAACTCATATAAGTTTGGGATAAAAAAATTAATTGAAGTATGTCAGACACCTTGCAAGAAAGAAATTGCATCTTTGGTTGCCATAAATAAGAGAGTACTGGAAAAGCAGAGTGAACCGAAGCCGTGATATGAACTGTGCGTGCCTTGTGGCAGGGCAGATGGTGATGGGCATTGGACACTAGGGGCCATGAGGCTAGTTCTCACTGGGGAGTAGAAATAGGATTGCATAAAGTAGGAGGCTAGAGCTTAGGTCCTGAAACCAACTAAAGCCAAGTTCCTCAAATTGTTATAATCTCAACAGAAGGGTGAATTTGAAAACAAAAAAAATTTCTATACTGTCTCAAGGTGACTGCAAGGATGACTTAAAAAGTTTCTATCTTTGTCTTGAAGCTTCATTGTGTTTGGTACTGAAATCTACACTACCTATGTATGTGACAATCCCAAACACAAGAACCCCAACTTTATAGTGAATAAACCTGATGAACACTACCTCAGCCTGGTAATGAAATTCACAACTAACAGCGATAAATCATATTGATAAGGTGTACCTTTGATATGCTATATTGAAAATGCTGCATTACCTCTTATTTTCTCTAAGAATCGATAACTTCAACCTAATCATGAGTAAAATATCAGACAAATGCCAATAGAGGGGCATTCAACAAAATATTGGATCAATATACCTTGAACCTATCATATTTTGATATCATTGAAAAAAAGGAAAATCTGAGAAACTCTCACAATTAGGAGGAGCTTAAGGAGACATGACAAATAACTCTGATGTACTCTTCTGGATGATATCCTGGAACAGAAGAAGATATTAGGTGAAACTAAGGAACTGTGAATAAACCATGGGCCTTAGTTAATAATTCTATGTCAGTGTTGGTTCATTAATTGTTAAAATGTACCACACGTGCTTAAGATGTTAAGAGTAAGGGGAAGCGGATGTGAAGTACATGGAAACTTTCTGTACTATCTTCTCAATTTCTCCATAAATCTAAAATTTTTCCTGAAAGATAATCTATTACTTTTTTTTTTTTTTTAAAAAAGGAGTCTAAAATCCACCTCAAATATGCAAGAGTCACAGTAGATATTAGGATTGGACTTCAAAGCACTTAAGGTAGCTAAATAGCACCCTAAAAGATAATTGAAAATACTAATAAATGTGTTTAACACAACTAAATGTATAAAAATGAGAATCCAAACTCTAAGAAAGTGATAAAATATGATCAAGAAAAGGCAGATGTCAAAAGAAACAAATCCTAATCTTAGGATTGAGAAATATGGACTTTGAAGTTAAAAACTCTAATAATAGATTTTATAACATCATATTAGACATAGCTGAAGAGAGGATTAGTGACTTGGAGGATAACATTGTAGGAATTACCCAGAATGTCCCACAGGGATAGAAATAGATGGTAAATATGAGAGAGAAGGACAGAAACAAGACAGACAGAGGGCAAACATTTGACGTATAAACAATGGGGATTCCAGAAAGAAGGATTGCAGAAAAGGCAATATTTGTAGAGAAGATAGCTGAAAAGTCTTCACAGGTTGCCAAAGAAATGAATTATCTCAAAAATAGACATTACTGATTTCTACTGAAGAAAAATTAAACCAAGAAGTGGACACATTAGAGTGAAGCTATAGAACACAAAATAGGTAAAGATTTTTTCTTTTTTTAAATGTATTTTTAATTTGAGGATAATTGCTTTTCCGTGTTGTGTTGGTTTCTGCCATATAAGACGTGAATCAGCCATACTGTACACTTGTCCTCTCCCTCTTAAACCGCGCCCCCCCTACCCCCATCCCACCCACCCAGGTCATCACAGAGTGCGGGGCTGAGCCCCCGTGTTACACAGCGGCTCCCTGCCAGCTACCGTGTTACATACGGCCGTATACACGTGTCCGCGCCGCTCTCTCTGCTTCTCCCTCCTACCCCCATCCCACCCACCCAGGTCATCACAGAGTGCGGGGCTGAGCCCCCGTGTTACACAGCGGCTCCCTGCCAGCTACCGTGTTACATACGGCCGTATACACGTGTCCGCGCCACTCTCTCTGCTTCTCCCCCCTACCCGCATCCCACCCACCCAGGTCATCACAGAGTGCGGGGCTGAGCCCCCGTGTTACACAGCGGCTCCCTGCCAGCTACCATGTTACATACGGCCGTATACACGTGTCCGCGCTGCTCTCTCTGCTTCTCCCAGCTTCTCTACCCCGCTGGGCCCACACGTCTGTTCTGTGTCCGTGTCTCGATTCCTGCCTTGCAAATAGGTCCATCAGTACCATTTTTCTAGATTGTATATGCATGTGTTAATATACAGTATTTATTTTTCTCTTTTTGACTTACTTCACTCTGTGTAACAGGCCCCAGGTTCATTTATGTCAGTTCAGCTGACTCAAATTCATCCCTTTTTATGGCAGAGTAATATTCCGTTGTGTATATGTACCACAACTTCTTTATATGTTCATCTAGACAGGTAAAGATTTAAAGACATCAGAAAGAATTTTCTATAAAGAAGCAATTTTTAGATTGACAGATAAATTATAAATAGAAATAGATACTAAAAGACAATGAAGTAATAACTGAGGGGAATTAGTGTTAACCTGGAGTTCTTTACCCATTAGAACTTCCATTCAATAGTGAGTAAAATTAAGGACATTTTTAGATAAGCATTGAAAAAATTAATCATAGATCCTTGCTGAAAAAGCTGCCAAAATGTAAACTGGAGAAAAAAGGAATTTGAACCCACTTCCCACCCCCCACCAAAAGACTGATGTATCAATTCTGTTATTATTTTTTAAAGTTTTTTAGATAGAAAATTTTAAATGTGAATATCTAGATTAAAGCAGTATTATGAATTTAATTTTATCATCATGAAACTTCATCAGTTTTCAACTAATAACCAATCTTGTTTCACCTACACCTCCATCTACTCAAGCATGTAGATTATTTTGAAGCAAATCTGAGAATCATATCATTTTACCTGAAGATATTTTGATATGTACCTCTCAAAGACAGGAAGTGTATTTTTCTTTTCATTTTTAAACCTAAAAAGCTTTCTTCTATCAAATGTCCAGTCAGTGTTCACATTATTGCTATCAATTTATGATTTTATTTTTGCAGTATATTTGCTTGAATTGTGATACACATAATATTTATATGCTGCTTGGTTGGTATGTCTTTTTCAATGTATAAATTCCTCCTTACTATCTAATCTAAATATGTATCTCTAAAGATAGTATATCTATGTGTACATGCTCTCAAATAGGTACACATTTAGGTTCATTTGTTTCCACTTTGGTTTTGATTTGGGGGATAGCATTTTAGAATATAGTTTAATAAATTGTGAATATTATTTTATATTACTTCTGCATTTTTATTTCATAGTTAACTTTTGGGAAAATATGAAGTTTAAGTAATTCTGTCAAGAAATATTTGGATAGGTAAATCTTGCTCAAAGACAGGGAAAAATAATTACAAAATAATCTTTTGAAAAAATGAAATCTCTCTTTTCAGAAATGGAAATTCCTTCATAAGAATTCTGGACTTTTATGAATGCTCTCACTGTGCTTAGCTGGCTAGATGGGACCTAAATGCTTGGAAGCATAGATTCATATCTAAAAGCAAATAGGTTAGAATTAGGAAGTACTTTGCCCAGCTGTCAGGATATGTCTATATATCCACCTAATAGTATAGTAGATATATTATTATGCTTGTGTAGCTTATCTACTTGTGTTAAAGGTAAAATCTTTTCAAAACTGTGCAAACAAAAAGTTTATTGAGCTCCTGTTTTAGATATCCCCAGGGAGACTCTGAATGTAACCTGAAAGAGCACAGTAGGAAATAAAAGTCCAAGCAAAATACTGCAGGTCAAGTCTCTTGTGTTCTGGGATCACTTGATTGTATCCCTTCAGTTATGGGGGAGAACTTTTTTTTTGTCATGCATGTTTTGGCTCCACAGAAATACAAGGTAGGGCAATTTCTTTGGAAGCCACTTTTATAGTCTATTCAATTTCAGCACTAATAAGAATCCTTTTTTTGTTGTTGTTGTTTGGAGCTGCCTTCATTTACCTCTAAACTGGAGATAAGCCGTGGGGTGTGGGGGGAATGAACTTGGACAGTTTTGAATGGCAGTAAATCCACGAGGATCTCAGGAGTCCAGTCACAGATATTCTGGACCTGTGAACCACAATGTCCTTTCTTTCGCTTTACATGATCATTTATTGCTGCAGCTCTGTCTTTGGACAAAAGTCATTACATTTTTTTTTAATGAGTTAAAATAAATTTATTATTTTGTGTCCTAGTTTCCTCCTCTGAAAAGGTGGTTATAATGATATATAACTATTTTACAGAGGTGGAATAACTAATTGCTCATTGGAAAGTGTTTTTCAAATACAAGATGTTAGATACATGGTTATTACCATAGTTGTCATTATTATCTTTATAGTCTCAAACTGAAAGATGCTGGGTAATTTTAAGATGTGGCGATATTACATCCAAATAAAGAAGAATATCCTGAATTGTTGGATAATAGAAGTCTAAATAATGCGTGGCAGAGGAGAGTTTCTTTTGTGGGAAACTAATATAGATAGTGGTACCTTATTTAACCCCAAATAAGCCAAAGGATTTTGCATGTAAATATAGGTAGAAGATTATCCTAATAGTAGTTCATTTCATCCTGTGTAGTACTGATTATAAGGAACCTTTCTTTCAATTATTTAAATACCCAGAGTCAGAAATTTTTATATCTTGAAGCGTGATATATTCTAGCTCATGCAACCTTACTAGGTCAGGAGAAGGTGAGCTAAGGGCATCCTTTAGGGCAGGGCATGTGTTAAGGCTGTCTCTCAAAGCACAGGTAGAACAAGAAACAGCAGCATTTCCCTGTCCCAGTGATTTCTTAGCACTGGGGAGGAGCTGAGGAATCCCACAGAACAGAGTTGGTGGCCATACTGTGCGGGGGCAGCAGGCAGCTGGGCCTGGGAGTGACGGGGGGGAGAGAGGAACCCAGCAGAAGCTTGTCAGGCACAAACGTGGTGAGGATGGTGAGCATGCCGTACTCTGAGGGTGGCAGAGAAGACCCCATTTCCTTATGGGGCCCCTAGCCCTCTATCTGAATGGCAGCAGCACAGATCTGGGCAACAGTCCGGAGCCCAGGGGTCAGTGTTGAGGTTGGTATCCAGACTACAGTAGCTTGAAAAAGTAATACAAGTCAAGCTCCAGCTCAGAGAAGGAAGAAGCCACTTAAGTATCTGAGTGTCCAAAACTGGCTTTCTAAGCAGAGATGAACAGAACTTATGTGTGGAGAACATCAGTGGACTCAACTGTGAACAACTGTGGGGATGAGGCAGGAGGACTGAGAAATTCACAATATTGGAGCACCAGAAGACAGTAAGCGAGAAATGATGTATCTATCAGGAGCTCATAGCTAAAATGCTTCCTCTGCTTCTGCTGCAGGGTTATTTCTGGCCAAAAACCCCCCCAAAACAAACAAACAAACAAAAACTCCCAGTTTTCAGAAATGGCTGCAAGGGGCACAAAGCCCTCCACTAAGCGAAGTATTCACCAACATCTGCATCTCATTCCAGAGGCTGAGCACACCCAAGGCCTCAGACTCACAGATGGGTTATATATGCTGGCTGTGCCTGCAGGGTCAGCTCTGTAGTACATACACCACGGCGACATCCATAAATCTCCAGGTTCCATTTCTCCTATAATTAGAAAAAGCATAATTCATTCGTTGGATTTCATTGAACCAGGAATGATTCTACATCTCTATTAGTCCTAACCCCCTGATCTATTCATCGGATGAACTCCTCCTCACCCTTCAGATCTCCACTTAAGTAATCCTTTGGCAGACCCTTCTGCATGCACTGGACATCAGGACTGTCACCCTCCCTACTGATAGTGTGTTTCATTGAAGTTAGTGTACTTAGGTAACCACCTCCCATTCCTGATGCATTGTTCTAAACCTGATACGTAGGTTCTAAAATGACGTGGACTGTGTCTTGTTCCGTTGCTGTATGGTCAGAATGCAGCAGAGGGTCTTAAATGTAGTAGGTACATATCAACTGACTGGATGGATGAACAAAGGAATGATAATGACAACCAACCTTTATGGGTTGCTGGCTCTGTGTCAGGCACTGTGTAAGGTTGCTACATGCACTGTCTCCTTTAATTCTGTCAGTAGTCCTAAGAGATGGGTCCTGTGATTATTCTCAATTTAAAGATGAAAGAGAAAAAACCCAGAGAGGTTAGGATGACAAAATATTGGCAGACTCAGTATTTTAATGGAGACTCTCAGACTCTGCATCCCTCTCTTTTCACCAGTGCACCATGATTCATTAATTTAAATTAACCTGGAATTAGTCATGGGAATAAGGGTGTAGCCATAGATTCATGTGTTTCCAAACTCTGCTTTTCTGACTTCTCTGAGTAACAAATTTGATTCTCTGAGAATAAAATTCCCATGCCTCACCCCTGTGTCTAACCCTTATTCTCTGGAAATAACTTTTAACCCTCAGAGTTATTTTCTGGGAACAGATGAATCAGTAATTTCTAGACTTATCTGTCCTTCTGAGAATCACCCCTCAGCTCAAGTAAACTACAGTACCTACTCTTTAACCAAAGACTCTTCCTTCTATTGATACTTTGTCTTGAGCAAACAGTATTGCCTTTGAAGGAGAGTGTCATTATCTTCATTACCTCCACCATAGTTTGGCTTCAGGTCAAACAACAGGGAAGGAACACAGGTCTGCCCATCAACAGAAAATTGGATTAAAGATTTAATGAGCATTGAATCTACCCAAAGCAATCTATAGATTCAATGCAATCCCTATCAAGCTACCAACGGTATTTTTCACAGAACTAGACCAAAGAATTTCACAATTTGTATGGAAATACAAAAAACCTCGAATAGCCAAAGTAATCTTGAGAAAGAAGAATGGAACTGGAGGAATCAACCTGCCTGACTTCAGACTCTACTACAAAGCCACAGTCATCAAGACAGTATGGTACTGGCACAAAGACAGAAATATAGATCAATGGAACAGAATAGAAAGCCCAGAGATAAATCCACGGACCTATGGACACCTTATCTTTGACAAAGGAGGCAAGGACATACAATGGAAAAAAGACAACCTCTTCAACAAGTGGTGCTGGGAAAACTGGTCAACCACTTGTAACAGAATGAAACTAGAACACTTTCTAACACCATACACAAAAATAAACTCAAAATGGATTAAAGATCTAAATGTAAGACCAGAAACTATAAAACTCCTAGAGGAGAACATAGGCAAAACACTCTCCGACATAAACCACAGCAGGATCCTCTATGACCCACCTCCCAGAATATTGGACATAAAAGCAAAACTAAACAAATGGGACCTAATGAAACTTAAAAGCTTTTGCACTACAAAGGAAACTATAAGTAAGATGAAAAGACAGCCCTCAGATTGGGAGAAAATAATAGCAAATGAAGAAACAGACAAATGACTAATCTCAAAAATATACAAGCAACTCCTGAAGCTCAATTCCAGAAAAATAAATGACCCAATCAAAAAATGGGCCAAAGAACTAAACAGACATTTCTCCAAAGAAGACTTACAGATGGCTAACAAACACATGAAAAGATGCTCAACATCACTCATTATCAGAGAAATGCAAATCAAAACCACAATGAGGTACCATTACACACCAGTCAGGATGGCTGCTATCCAAAAGTCTACAAGCAATAAATGATGGAGAGGGTGTGGAGAAAAGGGAACCCTCTTACACTGTTGGTGGGAATGCAAACTAGTACAGCCGCTATGGAAAACAGTGTGGAGATTTCTTAAAAAAATGGAAATAGAACTGCCATATGACCCAGCAATCCCACTTCTGGGCATACACACCGAGGAAACCAGATCTGAAAGAGACATGTGCACCCCAATGTTCATCGCAGCACTGTTTATAATAGCCAGGACATGGAAGCAACCTAGATGCCCATCAGCAGACGAGTGGATAAGGAAGCTGTGGTACATATACACCATGGAATATTACTCAGCCATTAAAAAGAATTCATTTGAATCAGTCCTAATGAGATGGATGAAACTGGAGCCCATTATACAGAGTGAAGTAAGCCAGAAAGATAAAGAACATTACAGCATACTAACACATATATATGGAATTTAGAAAGATGGTAACGATAACCCTATATGCAAAACAGAAAAAGAGACACAGAAATACAGAACAGACTTTTGAACTCTGTGGGAGAAGGTGAGGGTGGGATGTTTCAAAAGAACAGCATGTATACTACCTATGGTGAAACAGATCACCAGCCCAGGTGGGATGCATGAGACAAGTGCTCGGGCCTGGTGCACTGGGAAGACCCAGAGGAATCGGGTGGAGAGGGAGGTGGGAGGGGGGATCAGGATGGGGAATACGTGTAAATCTATGGCTGATTCATATCAATGTATGACAAAACCCAAAAAAAAAAAAAAAAAGATTTAATGAGCATGGCCCTGCCTATCAGAACAAGACCCCGTTTCCCCTGCAGTCAGTCTCTCCCATCAGGAAGCTTCCATAAGCCTCTTATCCTTTTCCATCAGAGGGCAGACAGAATGAAAACAATTGCAGAAGACTAACCAATTTGATCACATGGACCATAGAGTTCTCTAATTCAATGAAACTATGAGCCATGCCATGTAGGGTCACTCAAGATGGACAGGTCATGGTGGAGAGTTTTGACAAAGTGTAGTCCATTGGGGAAGGGAATGGCAAAGTACTTCAGTATTCTTGCCTTGAGAACCCCATGAACAGCATGAAAAGGCAAAAAGATAGGACACTGAAAGATGAACTTCCCAGGTTGATAGGTGTCCAGTATGCTATACGAGATCAGTGGAGAAATAACTCCAGAAAGAATGAAGAGGCAGAGCCAAAGCAAAACAACACCCAGTTGTGGATGTGACTGGTGGTGGAAGTAAAGCCCGATGCTGTAAAGAGCAATATTGCGTAGAAACCTGGAATGTTAGGTCCATGAATCTAGGCAAATTGGAAGTGGTCAAACTGGAGATGGCAAGAGTGAACATCGACATTTTAGGAATCAGTGAACTAAAATGGAAGGGAGTGGGGGAATTTAACTCAGAGGACCGTTATATCTACTATTGTGGGCAGGAATCCCTTAGAAGAAATGGAGTAGCCATCGTAGTCAACAAAAGAGTCTGAAATGCCGTACTTGGATGCAGTCTCAAAAATGACAGAATTGTCTCTATTCATTTCCAAGAAAAACCATTCAATATCACAGTAATCCAAGTCTTTACCCCAACCAATAATGCTGAAGAAGCAGAAGTTGAGTGGTTCTGTGAAGACCTACAAGACCTTCTAGAACTAACATCCAAAAACGATCTCCTTTCATCATAGGGGACTGGAATGCAAAAGTAGGAAGTCAAGAGATACCTGGAGTAACAGGCAAATTTGGCCTTGGAGTACAGAATGAAGCAGGGCAAAGGCTAATAGAGTTTTGCAAATAGAATGCACTGGTCATAGCAAACACCCTCTTCCAACAACACAAGAGAAGACTCTATACATGGACATCACCAGATAATCAATACCAAAATCAGCTTTATTATATTCTTTGCAGCCAAAGATGGAAGAGCTCTCTACAGTCAGCAAAAACAAGACCGGGAGCTGACTGTGGCTCAGATCATAAACTCCTTATTAGCAAAGTCAGACTTAAATTGAAGATAGTAGGAAAAACCACTAGACCATTCAAGTATGACCTAAGTCAAAGCCCTTACAATTATACAGTGGAAGTGACAAATAGATTCAAGGGATTAGATCTGATACAGTTCCTGAAGAAATGTGGACAGAGGTTCTTGACATTGTACAGGAGGCAGTGATCAGGACCATCCCTAAGAAGAAGAAATGCAAAAAGGCAAAATGGTTTCCAAAGAGATCTTACACATAGCTGCGAAAAGAAGAGAAGTGAAAGACAAAGGAGAAATGGAAAAATATACCCATCTGAATGCAGAGTTTCAAAGAATAGCAAGGAGAGATAAAAAAGTCTTCCTCAGTGATCCATGCAAAGAAATAGAGGAAAACACTGGAATGGGAAAGACTAGAGATCACTTCAAGAAAATTAGAGATACCAAGGGAACATTTCATGCAAAGATGGGCACAATAAAGGACAGACATGGTATGGACCTAACAGAAGCAGAAGATATTAAGAAGAGGTGGCAAGAATACACAGAAGAATGGTACAAAAAAGGTCTTCACTTCCCAGATAATCTCAATGGTGTGATCACTCACCTAGAGCCAGACGTCCTGGAATGCAAAGTCAAGTGGGCCTTAGGAAGCATCACTGTGAACAAAGTTAGTGGATGTGATGGAATTCCAGTTGAGGTATTTCAAATTCTAAAAGACAATGCTGTGAAAGTGCTGCACTCCATATGCCAGCAAATCTGAAAAACTCAGCAGTGACCACAGGACTGGAAAAGTCTGTTTTCATTCCAATCCCAAAGAAAGGCAATGCCAAAGAATGTTCAAACTAACTCATAATTGCATTCATCTCACACACTAGCAAAGTAATGCTCAAAATACTCCAAGCCAGGCTTCAACAATACATGAACGGTGAACTTCCAGATGTTCAAGCTGGTTTTAGAAAAGGCAGAGGAACCAGAGGTCAAATTGCCAACATCCTTTGGATCATCAAAAAAGCAAGAGAGTTCCAGAAAAACATCTACTTCTGCTTCCTTGACTATGCCAAAGCCTTTGACTGTGTGGATCACAACAAGCTGTGGGAAATTCTGAAAGAGGTGGGAATACCAGACCACCTGACCTGCCTCTTGAGAAATCTGTATACAGGTTAAAAAGCAACAATTAGAACTGGACATGGAACCACAGACTGATTCCAAATTGGGAAAGCAGTATGTCAAGACTGCATATTGTCCCCCTGCTTATTTAACTTATATGCAGAGTGCATCATGAGAGACACTGGGCTGGCAGAAGCACAAGCTGGAATCAAGATTGCCGGGAGAAATATCAATAACCTTAGATACGCAGATGATACCACCCTTATGGCAGAAAGTGAAGAGGAACTAAAAAGCCTCTTGAAGAAGGTGAAAGAGGAGAGTGAAAAAGTTGGCTTAAAGCTCAACATTCAGAAAACGAAGATCATGGCATCCAGTCCCATCACTTCATGGGAAATAGATGGGAAAACAATGGAAACAGAGACAGACTTTATTTTTTGGGGCTCCAAAATCACTGCAGATGGTGACTGCAGCCATGAAAGTAAAAGACGCGTGCTCCTTGGAAGGAAAGTTATGACCAACCTAGACAGCATAGTAAAAAGCAGAGACATTACTTTGCCAGCAAAGGTCTGTCTAGTCAAAGCTATGGTTTTTCCAGTAGTCAAGCATGTGTGTGAAAGTTGGACTATAACAAAAGGTGAGTGCTGAAGAATTGATGCCAAAGAATTGTTGGCGAATACTCTTGAGAGTCCCTTGAACTGCAAGGAGATCTAACCAGTCCATCTTAAAGGAGATCAGTCTTGAATATTCATTGGAAGGACTGATGCTGAAGGTAAAACTCCAATACTTTGGCCACCTGATGCGAAGAACTGACTCATTGGAAAAGCCCCTGATGCTGGGAAAGTTTGAAGGCAGGAGGAGAAGGGGATGACAGAGGATGAAATGGTTGGGTGGCATCACTGACTTGATGGACATGAGTTTGAGCAAGCTCCGGGAGTTGGTGATGAATAGGGAGGCCTGGCATGCTGCAGTCCATGTGGTCACTCAGAGTTGTACACGACTGAGCAACTGAACTGAACTGATTAGATAAAATAAATAAAACATTATAAAGTTGAAAACTTTTTTCACTTCTCTTCCCAATTTTATTTCTCCTCCATACAGAAGTAATCATTATGCATTTCATGTGCAAGTGTTTGTTTTTTATCATAGTTCTATATACATGTGTATCTATGAACAATAAGTAATATTGCTTTGTTTAAAAATGCATAAGTATATTATATGTTATAGATATTCTAAAGTTTGTTTTTTAACTAAACATTGCTTAGAGATCATTAATTACAAAATGATTACTATAAGGATACTTTCAGTTGGAAGAAGAATGGCCTTATTCCTTTCTAATGCATGTCCATAAATAATTTAGATTTTAGGAACATACATACCAGTTATACAAAAATACATCTTCATTATCCTGGTACAGTCAGGTCTTTTTAGTGAAGAAAGATGGTAATAGTGGGAAGCATACATTTTTGGAAAAGCTGTAGTACTAAATCTCATCTTCCAGATGTTTGAATGTAGCACAGTAATACATCTGGATGACATTCAGGTTGGTGCTCTTAAATCCTTTCCAGTACTTCTTTGTACACGCCATGCAACACTAATTTTTAGCCTAAAAATAGAAAAATATTAATGCAAGTCTTTGGACCCCAATTCAAAGATATGTCAGCCCTTAATCCTTTGTCAAATAATGCAAAATGACTTTGATAAGACACCTAAAGTATTTTTATATTTGGCTATTTTCCCTTGAAATACAGAACTCCAACAACAATTATTATTGTTATTAAATAAACTCTGGATCAGTGATTCTAATCTTTGATGTGCACCAGAATTGCCGGAAAAGCTTGTTAAAATAGAGATTACTGATGCACATATTCAGAGTTTTTGGATCAATAAGTCTGGGGTGGAGCCTGAGAATATGCAATTTCTAACAAGCTCTCTGTTGATGCTGGTATGCCAATATGAGGACCCCTCTCTGAGAATTTCTTCTCTAATAAAAGTGATCAAAGAACAGACCTCAGGCTATAATAGATTGAGGAGGTTGGTAAATTCTCAAACCCAAACCAATAAAAAACACCTTTAAAGCTAGACCAAAAAAACCCCCAAACAAATGCACAACCATTTCAGAACTCTGAAAATCAAACTATGGAATACAGCAATCTGAGAAGAATTTATACTTTAAAGGCTGTTGAATATCAGGTAAGAATATTGGAAGTTTTCACATTCTTGCTTCTATTCCCCTCTTCCCAGTTTGTTTGGTATGGAAATTCTGCCAGGATGGAGCAGGCCATGGCTGCTGTGGCCAAAAGAGACTCAGTTGACTTGGATGTGGATGACAGTCACACCCAGAAGAACTGTCAGTGGAAGTGAAGATATTGGCAAGATGAAAGGTCAAAACCTGAGTTGTGGTTTCAGGTTAGACAGACATTTCTGACTGGGGCTGAATACATGTGGAGTGGAGAGTGGAGAAGTGCAAAGTTCCCTGGTGGCTCAGACGGTTAAAGGATCTGCCTGCAATGCCAGAGACCCAGGTTCAATGACTGGGCTGGGAAGATCCCCCGGAGAATGGAATGGCTACCCACTCTAGTATTCTTGCCTGGAGAATTCCATGGACAGAGTAGCCTGGTGGGCTACAGGCCATGGAGTCACAAAGAGTTGGACATGCCTGAGTAACTAACACTTTTACTTTTCACTTCACTTGGCCAACCAACTCTGAAGCTATGTCTATGTGCATAAGGGACAAACAGGGCCCAGAGAATAGAAAACCCGGAGATTTGAAAATAGCCGGAGATTTGATTATTCTCTCTTAACCTCATAAGGATGTTTGAGCAAAATTACTGCCCATTCATTGTCTGACAACTCAGCTACAGTGAAGCAGAGGCAATCTTTTGAAATCTAGGTTTAAAAATAAACACAGGAATTGAAAAATCTAAGCAAAGATATCAGAGACTCTTTATCATGGGAAAGACATATTTCACAGATTTAATAGTAAAGTAAGGTAAGTTCCTATTAAAATGAGCAAATAAACTATCCCTCCGCCAACAGCAACAACACTATTCAGAGGGAAAATGATCAGATTCCAGACCTGATAAAATATATTAACCAAAATGTCTGGTTTTCAAAAAGTATATGAAACGTGCAAGCAAATAGGAACCTGTGACTGATCCTTTTCTGATGAAAAGTTCTGGAGATTGATGGTGGTAGTAGTTGCATAACAATGTGAATGTACTTAATGACACTGAACTGTGCACTTAGTTAAATGATGAGCTTCATGTTACGTATATTTTACCACTGCACCAAAAAAAGCATTTAAAATAAACTGTCACTCAGTGCCCCCGAATGTTCAATTTAGCAAACAAAAAATTCAGAACAGTATTATAAATATATTCAAGGAACTAAAGGGAACATTGGAGAAGGAAATGGAAACCCACTCCAGTATTCTTGCCTGGAGAATCCCATGGACAAAGGAGCCTGGCAGGCTCCAGTCCATAGGGGTTGCAAGAGTTGGGCGCGACTTAGTGACTACACCACTACCAAAGGGAACATGCTTAAATAATTAAAGGAAAGTATGACAATAATGAATCAACAAATAATGATTCTTGATAATGGGGTAGATATTTTAACATTCTGGATTTAAAGAGTACAAAACTGAAATGAAAAGCCCTAACAGGGCCTAATAGCGGATTAAATATGTCAGAAGAAAGAATTGGTGAACCTGAAGATAGATCAGTTAAATTTTCCAATCTGAAGAACAGAGAGAAATGATTGAAGAAAAATGACCAAAGCATCATAGAACTGTTGGACAAGAATAAATATGCCAACATGTGTGTAATGGGAGTCCCAGGAAGAGAATAGAAAAAGGGAAAGAAAAATTATTTTAAGAAATAACAGCCAAAATCATCTCAAATTTGATGAGAAACATTAATCCATGCATCAAGGACACTCCAAGAAATATTTATAAAACAAATACAAAGAGAGCCACACAATAGAAAAATCCATCACTATGATTAATGGCTAACTTACATTCTGACAGTGGTAGCCAGTGAAATCCAACACTAACCAAAACTCCTTAAAAAATAAAGATGAAATAAATTCATTTCCAGATAAACAAAGACTGTAGACGTTTCTAATAAAAAATGCTTAAAAGAAATACTTAGTTCCTTAGGAACTAAGAAAATACTTAGTTCCTCAGTTCCTTAGGCTGAAGGAAAACTACACTAGAAGGTAATGTGAAACAAACAAAAAAGTACCAAAGTGACAAATATGGTTTTATATGTTAATAAAAGACTATTGAGTATATTTTTTTACATTTCTTCTATTAACTTTTTAAAATATATAAGTTATTTAGCTTATAACATATATAAATGGACAATATCTGACAACAGTAGCACAAATGAGAGGGTATGAAATGAAGATGGATTACAGCAAAGTTTATACATTTTACCAAAATGTAGTTAATATTGAACTGAAATAGATTTTGATAAATTAATACTCATATTGTAATCCCTGGAGTAACCAAGGGGAAAATAGCTTTTTTATAAAGGTGAAAAATCCAGAGCACAATTAAAGCAAGAAACTGAAAATATTTAATGCAAAAGAAGGTAATATGGGAGGAACAGAGGAAAGACAGTAACCATATAGAATAGGAAAAAGCAAAATTGCACCTGTAAATCTAATCATGCAAAAATTCCATTAAATATAAATATTCTAAATGCTGCAATCAAAAGCAGAGGTAATCATATTGCATAAAAAGAACAAGATACTGCTGTATGTTTTCTATGAGTGATACATGTGACATTCAAAGATACAAATATATTGAAAGTAAAAGGATGGCGAAAGATATGCATGCAAACAGTAATCATGAGAGTTGTAGTTGCTATCAGGCAACAAATATTATTAGAGACAAAGAAGTATAATTTATCATGTTGAAAGGGTCAATACAGCAGGAAGAAGTAGCAATTATAAATGTACATACACCTAATAACAAAGTCTCAAAATGAATAAAGCAAAAACTGACATAATTGAAAGGAGAAATTGTATGTTCAATAATAATAATTGGAGATTTTTATATCTTACCCTCAGCAACTGAATGAATAAGGAGATATAAAATTAGCCTGGACATAGAAAATTGGAACAATACTTTCAGCCAATTTACCCTAACTTATGTATACATAAATGCTCCACTCAAATGAATGCAGAATATACATTTTTCTCAAGCAACGTAGAACATTTTCCAGCATTGATCATATGCTAGATAATTAGGAGAAATAGACACAAATTATCAATACAAAGAATGAAAGAAGGTCCATCCTTACTAGCCCTGAAGAAATTTAAAAAAGATTACAAGGGAATATTGTGAACAACCTATGCCAACATACTAGTCAACTTAGATAAAAGAGGACAAATTCCTGGAAATATATATAAATTCCAAAACCTGACTCAAGAAGAAACATAAAGTCTGAATAGACCTATGACATGTAAAGGAATGAATTGCTAATAAGGTCTGCCTATGAGTGACACTGCCAAAAAATGGCAGAGTAGGGGATTCCAAATCTCCATCCCTCCAGTAAAGCGGCAACAACTCTCAGGATCATTTTTTCCACATCTCTCAAATCTAATAGCAACCAGGGGAACACTTAAAGAAAAGGAAATATCTGAAGTCTGTGAAAGAGCATTGTTGGATTTAACTCACTTGCCTACCATCTCTCACTTCCCAGGATAGCAGTGGCCATGACGATACATGGCCCATGTTTCCAGTGCAGCTTGCTGACACTGGAGCGGGAGCGGTATGGACCGTTCTCTGAGAATTATGATTGTGTGCACTGATCTGTTTGTTGCTTCCCTGATGGTCACCCGAAAGCCTTGTCTTTGCTTCACCTCAGAGCTTTCCCAGGACTTGGGGAGCATTTGTGAAAAGTGTTTAAAAACAAATATAAGAGCTGTAGTCAACTAGGACAAGGGACAGGAGATTGTACAAGTATCAAACCAAAAACCCTGGGAAGGAAGGGTTTGGGAATGAGCTACATAGGGAAACAAATGCTTTGAAAGGCTTCTGCATATACAGAAAAAGCCTCTGTTTCCAGAAAGCCATGCACATGCCCAGGGCTATTCTCAGGAAAGACCCGAGGAGATGTTTGGCTTTCAACTCTGGCTCAGCTTTAGGCTCAATGGAGAAAGGAAGTGAAGGCTAAGGCAGAGGTGTAAATAGAAGTGTTGAAGAAGAGCCCCGGGAAGAGCCAATCTGCAAAGATGAGAGAGTACTTTCTTCTTGTCTTTTCCTTTTTTTCCTTCTTGTTTTCCTTTCCTTCCCTTATCTTTCCTTTCCTTTATTTTTTTAGCTCCTAACATTTAAGGAATTTTCTATCAAATCAGTAGTCAACAGAGCAGAAACCTCGAGGACATTCATGATAAAAAGTGCAGTCTTCACACAAGTCATTGAGGAAAGTCACTATAAGAACTAAAAAACTACCACCCACAACAAGTGAAAACTACAAACCCAGAGAGGTGGAGATAATCCTGATTCCTTATGTGTTTCTCATATCATTATCGTATTCAAATTGTTTACATTCAACAGAATATTATGAGGCATGCACCTCTATGTTTCAAGCACTGGTCTAAGCACTAGCAAAATAAATCAGACAAAAATTCTTGTCCTTGTGAAGTAGATATTTTATTAAATGAGTTTTTCATTCATTAAGATATTTTTTCAATATTTTATTATGGTAGTTTTCCGACACATAGAAAAGTTGAAACAATTTCACAATAAAAACATATTGTCACATATTTATCTCCCAGATCTCCCGCCGATGTCGGACTGTTCTTGTCCTGTCTTGTCTCTCTCCATGTAGTCATGTTGCTATGAGTCAATCCATTGTTTCCTTGTAGCAGTATAATTAGGACTACAAATTAGAAACAACCAAATATACAATAGTAGGGGTTTAGTTACATAAGTTAATGCACTTCCACCCCATGGACTTATATACAGCCATTCAACTTTATCTTTTTGACTATGGAAAATCCTGTATGCAATAATAAAGATAAAACAGAATATGAAACTGTTCACTGTGCCTTGTAATTTCAACACCATAAAACAAATTACACAAATGAAAAGGACCATAAGTGGATATGGAATATTAAAAGACACAGTCTGTTAGAGTAGTGGAATTTCTGTAACTACCTTCCCTTTCCCTTTATTGTGGTTTTTATTAAAGTTGGTGCATCTTTTATTATTAATTATGTACTTTTAAAATTTTAAAATCAGGACAGTGCAACCATTATCTATGATGTGCATTAAAAATATTTAGCAGAGCAGGGAATAAATTGTAATGTCTTTTATTAGCTAATTGTATATTGAATATTTTCTAGTACCTGCATATATGATGGTGAATAAAGGAGTTTCTATGCCCATTAGAAGCTTCCAATATGTTAGAGAGTATGTGTTCATACTGTGGAAAATTCTTAAAGAGATGGGAATACCAGACCACCTGACCTGCCTCTTGAGAAATCTGTATGCAGGTCAAGAAGCAACAGTTAGAAGTGGAAGGGAACCACAGACTGGTTCCAAATCGGGAAAGAAGTATGTTAAGGTTGTATATTGTCACCCTGTTTATTTAACTTCTATGCAGAGTACATCATGAGCAATGCTAGGCTGGATGAAGTACATGCTGGAATCAAGACTGCCAGGAGAAATATCAATAACTTCAGATATGCAGATGACACCAACCTTATAGCAGAAAGTGAAGAAGAACTGAAGAGCCTCTTGATGAAAGTGAAAGAGGAGAGTGAAAAAGTTGGCTTAGAACTAACTCAACATTCAGAAAACTAAGATCATGGCATCTGGTCCCATCACTTCATGGCGAATAGATGGGGAAACAATGGAAACTGTGACAGACTTTATTTTTTGGGGCTCCAAAATCACTGCAGATGGTTACTGCAGCCATGAAGTTAAAAGATGCTTGCTCCTTGCAAGAAAATTTATGACCAACCTAGAGAGCATATTCAAAAGCAGAGACATTACTTTGCCAACAAAGGTCTGCTAGTCAAAGCTATGGTTTTTCCAGTGGTCATGTATGGATGTGAGAGTTGGACTGTAAAGAAAGCTGAGTGCTGAAAAATTGATGCTTTTGAACTGTGGTGTTGGAGAAGACTCTTGAGAGTCCCTTGGACTGCAAGGAGATCCAACCAATCCATCCTATAGGAAATCAGTCCTGAATATTCATTGGAAGGACTGATGCTGAAGGTGAAACTCCAGTAGTTTGGCCACCTGATGGGAAGAACAGACTGATTGGAAAAGACCCTGATGCTGGGAATGATTGAAGGTGGGAGGAGAAGGGGATGACAGAGAATGAGATGGTTGGGTGGCATCACTGACTCAATGGACATGAGTTTTAGTAAACTCCAGGAGTTGGTGATGGACTGGGAGGCCTGGCATGCTGCAGTCCATGGGGTCGCAAAGAGTCAGAGGCGACTGAACTGAACTGCACTGATGTGTTCATAAAAGAAAAACTACACAATGAGCAGTGATTATGCTGCATATATTACATAATGTTTTAAAAAGTCAGCTCTGAAAACAGACCTCCTACATTTGATTCCAGGCCTCATTTCATACCACTGATTTGATATTTGGCAAGTTACTTCTGTTTGCCTCAGTTCTTCATTTTTATTGAGGTTAAACATATTTCTGAGCTCTTAGATTTCTGCGAGGATTAATGTTTAAAATAATATCTGACATATGATAAGTACTAAAAATGTTGGCGATTTTTACTATTTAATATTAATATGTTGTTTTCAAGATTCTTCAGTGAGTTAGATTCTTGTTTAACTCCTGTGAATCATATATTTTAATCCATGTGCTCTAATAAAAAACTAAAAGATGACATAGTTATGTTTAGATGTTTAGACATTGAAACTGTATATTTTACTTCAAACTGATATATTTAAATTCCCTTTAAAATCTTTATTGGGAAAGCAGCTATTTAGAAATGTTAAGAAATGTCCATTTCTAACTTAAAAATTTATTTAAAATTATTTTAGAGTGCAGATTGCTTGCCTGAGAAAGTTGCCTGCTTTCTAGTATCTTAGCAGTAGTACTTAATTTTTCTAGATTTATGGCAGCCTTTTGAACTCCCTCATAGATTGCATTTGATCAGGACATGTGGTCAGATTAAAAGCAGTTTCTCTGTACTTTAAGCTTGCTGCCAGTAGGAAACTATATTGAAAAGAAAAAAATGTCTCCTGGGTGTTTGGGATATATTGTATAATTCCTTGATAAAAATTAATATAAATATTTTGTGGTTAATTAAGGGAGAAATACATAAAAATTTAGATGCTTATCTCACAAATCATCAAACTGAAAAGATAATATTTATTTACTTATCTTTGTATTTTTACCTCTTTTCCATAAAGAATTTGAGATGGAAAAGTCCCTAGTTTTTAATTCTCCTCTCTGTGGATATTTTAATGCCATTAAGTGGGAATAATTTGGATCACATACAAGATTAGGATGGAAATGGTGGAATGATGTAATGACTTTGGAGCAAGTTTTATCCTGTCTCAGGAGAACTCATTATTGGATTGTGTTTATGGAAGAAGATGTAGAAGGAGGAGAGATAAAAGTGGAATAACTTCTTTATCTTCACTAGACCCTCCACTCTGTATCACAGAGTTTTTCTTTTCAGGAGGGCACAAAGAACTTCTAGATACCAACTTTCCTATTCCATACATAAAGTCCTCTTAAAGGAAAGTTTCTTTTCACAAAGGGGAATTTAAGTTTTAGAAACTCTGTCCTATTTATTGTGTGTTATTTTTATGTGAGTTTCATAGAGAAACTCTGACATGAAAGAAGTGAGCTTCTAATAACCTGGTTTTACATGACAAGTGCTGGGAAAAAACAGACACAGGGTGTGAATGGTGTCATAAGACTGTAAGGGGGACCAGTGCCAGAACTGCAGGTTGGTAAATTTTTTTGGGTAAATCAGAAGATAATTTAAGATTACCTACATGATTGCTCTGTTCCTCACCATCCTTTGAGATATTTGGCATGACAGAATGAAAGAATGCCGGATCTTAACAGTTAGTGAACTGCTTTTCCTTAGAGAAAACAGTTAGTGAACTGCTTTTCCTTTGGTTATCTGGGAAGACTGGATAGTGATGAAGACAAGAGTTGATACAAGTGAACTTGAAGATAGTTTAGGGTTATTTTTTGAATTAAAAAAATTGTATATATTATTTAATTGTATATTTAAATACATATGTGTGCATATTTACATACATACACATACATACATTATATATAATTTTGGAAAAAAAATTCCCAGTCCAGCTGGTATGCATGGCCATTTTGGATTTTTTTTTAATCCTGAAAATGGCTTTAGAGATCATCTGGAATATTCTGAAATATATTTTGCCTCAAAAGTTAAATAATTAACTTCACACCACACTTAACATATTTAAACATACTGTCTGTTGAGTTTGGTTTGTGAAAAAGCCCAACTCCAATGGCTCTCCAACTGTTTTTTATATTTTACAGTGTAAGAATCTCCATGTAAATTATAAAATTATAGATCTCCATGATGCTGACATTGAAAAAAATTGTATATATTGTTGCATGTTTGATTTAATCATCTTTTCCAGGGCATAATATTTTAACAATCATGAGGTACGATAAAGTTTCATTCTGTACAGAGCTTTCCATGGCACCTCTATCCTGACTTGTTCCATGAAACTATACTACACAATTCAATAAAGAGTTAATTTCTGTCAACCTAGTTATTATTTAAGACTGGAAGGAGAAAAAAAAAATGAGGATTTCAGTTGGAATGAGATGGAGAGTTAATGAGACATAAAGATACAAAAAGTATGTTCTAGCTGGCACGAATTCCCAGGGAGGTCAAGAGTAGGATAGATAAAAATGAACTTAAAATACAGAGGCAGTGGGAAGGAAATCTGTGAAGGCCCATGATATTAGCCAGAGCAAACAGACAGATTTTCTTTCCCAATAGGAGGATATATTTAAAGAGAAATTAAATGCAAGGCGAACCTTGGGAGTGATTTGTAGAAATCACATAACAAGTGAGCTGTTCTTTGTTTTCCAGCGTGTGAGGAAACATTCTGTGTTTGTCAACTGATGAGAAAGAGCACTGAATTCTGAATCAGGGAGCTCCCACGGTGAAGGAAGAAGATGCTGGAGTGTGGATAACCAGGCAGCTGGGGCTGGGGGAAAGCTAGCGGTGGAGGGATCCCTAGAGTGTAGGAGGGACTGGAGCCGCGAATGAGGAAAACCTACAGCCAGTTAAGACGTCTAATTGGTTATTCATTTGGAAACGAACGGAGACTTAGGTGCCCAGAAGCTAGCAAGTAGCTCAGAAGTGATGTTTCCTGGTGGATAAAGCAGCGGGCGAGGAGGGATTCCAGCCCCCGCGGCTGTTCTTGCCGCTTTCAGAAGCGGAAGTGAAACCCAGCGTGTCTCCGCAAGCCTCCCATGATGTAGAAGCCAGAGGTGAAAGATCAAAGGTGAAAAAGATCACCTTGAGGGGAAAAACCCTCTGCTACTTTAAGACTCCTTACAGTCTTATTTCACAGCAAACCTGTTCACGCGCCAGAGCCCTGAGCCGGGCCGTCTGCATACCCGACTTCGTGTGCAAGCCCCAGCGGTTGACGGAATTTCACCTCAGGTCCCATTATGCCCAGGGAGGCTTCACAGGCTTCGAATGCCGGCCTTTATCTTATACATCGAGAAGCCTATTCAAACCTTTAGGGCTGTGCCAACTTGGCGAGAAGAGCTGGCAGACTTCCCTCTCTGGGTTTCTTTCGGTTTGAAGGTTTTGAAGTGTGTCTGGGTCTGGTGAGGGAGGCTGTGATGAATGCTGTGTGGAGTCCTTGTGAGGTCTCTTATTTGTTGACTGTAAGCTTTTCATCATTTGGCGTGAATGAGAAGCGGCCTTCCTTTGCAAGGGTTTTCCTTTTTTCTGTTTCTTTAAAGTTATCTTAGAGACTTTTCAGTTACCATATGAAATGAAATCATAAATTCTCTGAGCAAATGTCTGTTTTGACAGAGTGCTTTGAAGATGCATGGCAAATGTTTAAACAGGTCCTAATTGATAGGATTTTAATACTGTATATAATAATTAGTTAAGTTACTAAAGAAAAAAAACTACCCCTTGCTTTTTTTTTTCTTTTTAATTCTCACAAGTTTTCCTATGAATTCTGGAGTTAAACAATTTGAGTAAAGGAAATATAATTGTGTTAGGTCTCCTAAGTGCTTGACACACTGATGATAAATTTTAAGGTTTAAGGTGAGTCTACCACTTGTAAGTGGGGTCTTTTTTCCCACATAGCTTCTTTAAAACGAGTCTCCTGCATTGCAGGCAGATTCTCTACCCTCTGAGCCACCTTAAAATGAAATCCTCTGGGAGAATAAAGAAAATGCAGATAATTGCTACAGAAGCAACAAATGCATTAAAAACTCACTAAATAATAGTTGCCTGAGTGTATTTGATTTTGTGTGTTTGATTGTTCCTAACTGAATGAAATAATATTTGAACAAAGAGTTTTTATGACTTTCCTATGGACTGGTTATTTACTTTGTGTCTCAGTCTCTATCTTCCTTAATGTTCCTCTACAAGCCACCTTTACATTGTTCTAGTTTTTACATGACAGTGTGATGAGTTTGCTTCCCTGGTAGCTCAGTGATGCATTTAAACTTCTTCTCCCCTGTTTTCTTAAAAACTTCTCCCTAAGACAATATACTATTTTTATTTTAACTTCTGAAACCTTCTTATCCATGGCTTTCTCATCTAACTCTTAAATGCAAAAAGGAATCTCTTCCTTACTGTGCTTGTCATAAAGTGTTTACTTCTTGCTCTTTTGTCATTTCCTGTATGAAAAATAAGTTTCTTGCCTCATTATATTGTGAGGGACTTAGGGGGCAGAGGAGAAGCCTTAACTCTTTCTGAGAGCTAGGATAATATGACACAGACGTCTAATATAGTTCACTGAAATGGGAGCTCCCCATAAATAATAAAGAATTATTGCCAAGAAGCAGCTACTCCACCAGATGACATTCCCCAAGTCTCCCTTGCATCTCAGTGGGGCTTTGTATCTAGTTTTCGTGAATGGAATGCAGAAGAAAATCATGTGTGTAGGCCAAGGCTGTCAGGAAACAGGTGTATCTTCTCCATGGTATCTTTTCCTGTCTGCTGGCTGGTTGTAGAAGCCTCTGAGGACCTAAGAAATGTCAGAGCCACAAGATTGAAGGAGTATGGGCCCCTGTATCACCACATGGAGGAAAGCTGTAGACTGATGAGAATTACGTTGGACAACTGCTTGAGCACAAAATTAAATTCTGTCATGTTAAACCACTGATTTTTTATAGCAGCTAATGTTACCTTCACCAATGTAGGTGAAGAAATCTTGCTGTTTGTCATTCTTGGAGGGGTCTTTCAATCTTGCTGATCCCGGAGGAATTGGAGGAAAGTTGCTTTAGTGTTTTCATACTTTGTGAATTGGAGAAGTCTACCAAAAGACCTGGGTTATAAAGATGCCCTCAATGAGTTCCATGAAATGCTGACTGCAGAACCCAGAACAGGTGCAACTGTGATGTCCATGGTGCATTTCCCACTGCCGGAAAATGGAATCTGTCTGGCAAGTATGTTTGATAAAGAAACATCCAGGCAAGAAAGAGAGAGGCTATTCACAATTCTTTTACGAATATTCTAGTTGAGGATCAGTAATTTGTCAGATAGAAAAGTGGACTACCATTAAATCAGAAATAATGAAAAAAATTGGAAGAAAACTTTATCAAGAAGAGGAAGGGGTGCTCTGAAGAAAAGATTGAAGATGGATACTTAATGACTGAGTATCCAAAAATATTCTGAAACTAAAAGAAAAATAAAAATTCTACTGAATTCAATAGATGAGCTGAAAAAGAAAATCCTGCTGCTTATGCAGAATTAATGTTACAGAACATCAAGTGAAATATTTTAAAGTATTGTGAAAAAATAGAAATAAAATTCCTTTGATTATAGAACTATTCTGAAAAATTATGTGGAATATATGTGGAAAATGAAGTAGAAATTTTACAAACTCTTTAAGCAGGCATCTAAGTATCCTGATTTGCTTAAGAAATAGTCCTCCCTTCAGAGTTCTTAGAATATTTTATTTTCTAATGCTGTTATTTTATTTTTTGAAATTTATTTCTTAAAATATATATCTTTATGTATTTTTGTATATTGTACGAGATAGGGGTGTAACTTTTTTCCCCCAATATAAATGCCAGCTGTCAGCACCATTTAATAAATCAACTATCCTATCCCGTTGATTTGAAATGCAACTTTTATCATCAGATGCATCTTCTAGACACATACTTTATGTGCTCTATTCTTTTTTATTGATATTTTATCTCTTCTAGTAGCCATACCATGCTGTACTGATTATGGCATCTTTATGGACTGTTGAAATATCTGATAAGGGAAGTACTCTTTCAGTATTCTTTTTTGCAAACATTTTTGGCTTTCTAGTCAAAGTCATTTGCCAGTTTACATAGTCACCACAAAACATCATTGACATTGTATTAATCATTGTATTTTTCACTTCTTTGATTTTTATATGATTTTAAAGTTTTGTTTGTGAAGGCATTGTGACTTTATTATGAACTCATTCTTACATATTTCATAGTTTATATTGCTTTTGTGAATAGTATTTATTTTTCCTATATCCACTAATAATTTATTGCTTTATTAAAATGCTGTTGATTTTTTTGTATTTTTATTCAAATACAGCTACCATATTGAATTATCTCATTAACTCTTGTTTATCTATTTTGAAATAAAGACATTTTGTCTTTTTTCTTTCCAATGTTTTCGTTAATTGTTTAATTTGAATGTCTTATTTCATTAGCTAGAACTTCAAAGGCAATGTTGAAATGCAGTAATGGTGAGGCAAGAGTCTCTATTTTTTCCTTTATTTGAATGAAAATGGTTTTAATGTTCCCCTGTATTTGGTGTTTACTGTTGAAGTTTGGTAAATAGTCTTTAAGATGAATCCTATTATCCCTTTATTGGGAGTTTTATTTAAGATGGCTAATGAATGCTACCAAATACCTTTTAGGTGTTTGTTGATATAACTATATTATTTTTCCGTTAGAGGAGGTTTTGATATTATAGAATTGTCCCTCTAAAAGAGAAAAAAAATCAAGAATGGAGTGGCACTACATATAAAAATATGAAGCCTAGTTCCTGCTCTTGTGAAACATTCAGTAAGTGAGGGAGATAAGACTAAAACGTTCATATCAGCACTGCAGAGGAGGTAATTCACATGAAATTATGCAGTTAAGAGAGGAAGCCCAGATACAGTGAGGTCTGAATTTCACAGGAAAGCTTTCTTAAGGAATGAGAATCTGGAACAAGATAGGACAGGCTTATTCATGAAGTTTTGAAAGCAAAGAAAGGATTAAAGAATGAAAAATTGTATATGTGAGAAGAGGTTAAAAAATTATTCAGCCTCTGGAAATGAAAATTAGGGAGATTTTTAAGATATGAATATGATACAGAAGATAATTTGATCTTCTTCACTAGAGATAGGTAAGGGAAATGACTAAACTTACCAAGTACAGCAAAGAAAAGCATAGCAATGTGAATTGTTAATCACTAAAATGTTTTACCCAAAAAGACATTTATTGCAAGGCTGGAAAATTTCCCATTTCTGCTAGAAAGCAGAGATGCGGAGGCCTTTTCTAGAGTCAAGATCCATTGGTTTTAATGGAATATATTTAGGAAATCAAATAACAGTTCTTTTGGTTGGTGATCTGTTTATTCCTGAAACTCTTAGGTATCCAACACTGTAGGGAATGAAGAGATCAGAATCTATAAGTAGGTTTGTTAGAACCTAGAATACCAAAGAAGTACACGAACAGGAGACTTCTTTTATTTTATTCTAATTTTTTAAAGGATTTTTTTAATGTGAATCATTTTTAAATTCTTTATTGAATTTGTTACAATATTACTTCTGTTTTATGCTTTTTTTTGGCCCCAAGGCATGTGGGATTTTAGCTTACCAATCAGGTATCAAACCTGCACCCCCTGCATTGGAAGGCAAAGTCTTAACCCCTGGAGCACCAGGGAGTCCTAGGAAACTTCTTTTAAAAGATAGTGGCAGTGGCTTGTAAAGTCAATTTATATATACTGCCTTCTTTTGAAATCCAACAAAAACAACAAAAAAGAAAGAAAATTCAAGAGAAGTAAGTTCCTTTACTGTGATTTGCCATTCTTGGCTGGATTTTATCCTTATATAAAGAGCTCAAGATTCTATATTGTTTGAGTTCTCTCTTGCTTCCTCTACAACTTCTTCTCCAGATGAGTTGAACTGGTTTTGTTTGACAGAACTGATGCCACCATCTACATACACCTCTGCATGGGGATCCCTTTGTCCTCACTCCCATCGCACCATCCTCCCTGGTGAACTACCCATTCTTTGTGACTTAGCTCCAATACTACCTACGACGTATAACCTTTCCTGACCTCTCCATGTAAAGCTGACTAGTCTCCCTTTTCTGCTCCCATTATGCCTTCACCTTTCCTTTATTTTCCACCTGTACTGACGTGCTTTTGCTTTGCTTTGTCTTGTTTTATTTATGGATCTTGTTGTGATCAGTCCCTCCTCTCTCCATTCTCTCCTCCAGAAGTATCTTTCCTCTTCAACCCAGGGCCAGCCTTAAGCAGGACATGAGCATCACACACACTCACAAACACACACACTGCAATTTAGGCTCTACTGAAGATTTCCGGAGAGGTGAGGAAAGAGGATTTTCATAATGCCCTACGAAGCAGAGATTTATAAAAGTGGATTGCACACTCCCCCCCCCCTTTTTTTCCCCTCAAGTCAAATCACTTATGCTTTTCTTTCTCATAATACCATCTCTTCCATATATCTTTTCAAACATATGCTTTGTCACCTTAAGCAAGTTCATTGTCACCCTCAATTTGCATGAACTATACACTGGAGAAAAAGCTTCTGTAGTTTCTAAAGCTTATGCCATTGAGTGCCTATTCTCTGGCCTTAGGTTGCTGAACAATGTCTTTATTCTTTGTAAATTCATCTTTTTTTGGGGGGAGTCAGTGAATGGGAATAGAGGATTAAGCTATTAATAGTAGGGAACATTTATAGTTCGTTTACCCTATGCTAGGCACTATGCTGGGGCTTCCCTGGTGGCTCAGTGATAAAAAGTCTACCTGAAACGCAGGAGACACAGGAGATGAAGGTTTGAACTCTGGGTCAGGGAGATCTGCTGGAGGAGGAAATGGCAGCCCATTCCAGTATTCTTGCCGGGAGAACCCCATGGGCAGGGCAGCCTGGTGGGCTGCAGTCCACAGGGTTGAACAGAGTCGGACGCGACTGGGTGATTGAGCACAGGCCCTATATTGATGTGCCAGCTTAGTCGCTTCAGTCATGTCCGACTCTTTGTGACCCTATGGACTGTAGCCCACCAGGCTTCTGCTCCCCGTCCATGGGATTCTCCAGGCAAGAATACTAGAGCGGGTCGCCATACCCTCCTCCAGGGGGTCTCCCCCACCCAGGGATCAAACCCATGTCTTCTGTGTCTCCTGCATTGCAGGTGGATATAGTAATACTATATTAATACTTCATTTAAATAAAATTTAAATAGACATTTAAATAAAGCTCTCGTTATATTCTGGTACCTATAGTTTTGTCTCCTATAGAAAGAAGACTGTGAGCATTTTCGCGGTGATGGCCGTATTATTTTTCTATGCATTCTTAATACCTGGCAAAATGTCAGGCACATAATGAGCACTTCATAAATGCCTATTGGATGAATAGGGAGACTATGTATGAATGTAGTCTGATTGGTAGGGAGAGTCATCAGTGTGTCCCCAATACCCTTAGCCATAATTCCCTTATATTTGTTTTCTCTTTCCGCCTCACCATGGTCCTCCTCTGCTAATCTGTCCTTGTGGTTGGTGCAGGCCTTGGCTTTCACTCCACTCTCCATAGTTATTGCCAGTTCTCATTTTCTGAAAGCTAATTATTCCGTTGGAGATCTTTCAGTCAAGATTCTCTTTGTTTACTCTTTGTTTACACTGGAATGGCTTATCCCTTCCGATATACCTCTTTTCACCATTATGCAGTGATGCTGTTGGATTGTATGGATGGGAAGCAGCACATCCTGCCAATATAGACAGGTTAGGGGCTTCAATCTGGTGGGTACACCTCTAGGGGTTTAATGAAGCCTCTCTCACAGGCCTCTGTGATGAGAATCCTTGGTATGTTGTTGATAAAATACAAACAACTTAGTCACTCTAAAATATACTTAGTTCTCTAAGGTTGATGAATATGTTGTACAGGTTATGGCTAGATTTGATTATATAATTTATTATTTAAAACATGACACTTTAAAAGTGAGAGAAATGGTATTTATAATTGCATTGGGTCAGAAGTTGTAACCCAGGGCTCTGGTTATGGCTGAAATCTGTTCAGAAAGCCTATCTCCAACTTATTTCAACAAATATGGTGAGATTCTTTCAGAACTCCTCTCTAAGTTACTGTCACCTTAACGGTTCACTTTTCCTGACCCACCAATGTCATTTACAAAATAATTATGTGGTCCAAATTCAACCACCCCTTTAAATTGTTCATATTCTTAACTGCCTTCTTCATCTTAGCCTCAAAATTTGTCAAGGGCTCTAGAGATGCCCTGGGTTCCTTCTTGAACAGAAAGAGGCTGACTGGCTAAATGGAGGTTTTCTTTTCTAATTTACCTTATTAGCAAATTGGAATTTCACTCTCATTTGTGTCCCAGTCCTGAATGTGGACTAGCGGTGGCAGGGCAGGAGTGATGGGGGAAGGAAGGGTAGGCTAAACGAAGGCTGTATGATCCCTAGGTGTGTGTCTGTACTTGTCCTCTGCTGGCATTAGTCTTCGACTCACTGTTCCTTTGATCACCTCTAGGAGTCCAGTAAAGGGGAAAGGAAGGAAATGATCAGAATACTTCACTTTGCTCTGCTTCATCACCTTCACTGATGCTCCTCGAGCCCTTGACTTTTTCCTTAGCTTCCCTAGCCGTCCCTCCTGGTCCTGAGAGCTGAGTACTGCTTCTCCTGACAGAGACCCTGTCCTGTTTCTTCCCGTGCCTCATTTTTTCTCTCTGGATTCTTTTCATCTTGCTAGAGCCCTGTCACTCTCATGGGGGTGAAAGCTTGCAGCTTGGACAACCCCGTTCTCATCTTTTTATGCATGAAAGTTTGAGCAGTTGGTAAAATCCTATTTTCTTCTTTTTGTATCAAGAATACAGGTAGAGAAGATGTGGTCTTGGTACCCCAATTTGAAATTTTAAATTGATTTTCTAATTGAAACTCCTTTATAACTGACCATTTGGCTTTCGAATACAAACACCAATAGTCTTTGGGTATACTGGTGTTTGGGTATACTGGTGTTTGGGCTTCCCTTGTGGCTCAGCTGGTAAAGAATCTGCCTGCAAAGCAGGAGACCAGGGTTCGATCCCTGGGTTGGGAAGATCTCCTGGAGAAGGGGAAGGCTACCCACTTCAGTATTCTGGCCTGGAGAATTCCATGAACTATATAGTCCATGGAGTCGCAAAGAGTCGGACACGACTGAGTGACTTGCATTTGGATACTGGTGTTTAAATAGACACCATGTTCTTATTTGTCAACTTATTCACTTACTATCAGAATATTTCTATACAAAAATCTGAAGTTAGCTCTCCAAGATTGCTTAGATGAACTTTGGGAATATCACTTCAGTTCAGTTCAGTTGCTTAGTCATGTCCAACTCTTTGTGACCTCATGAACTGCAGTACACCAGGCTTCCTTTTCCATCACTAACTCCTGGAGCTTGCTCAAACTCACATCCATCAAGTAGGGAATAGAGTCTGTTTATAATTAGGTCTGTCTAAACACTTTTTGCTGATTGTCATTTGAACACATTCAGTTCTAAGATGTTGAAAATAGCAATGTTAATGATAATGATGATCATTAATGTTTCTTAAGCATCCACCATGTAGCAGGTACTGTACTATTCAATACATTATCATTATTCTTCATAACTTTACTGTAATTCAAGCATTATCTTCATGTTACAGATTAGGAAGGTGAATCACAGAGAGGAAGAGTGACAGGCTGAAAGATACACAATGAGTAAATGATGAAGTTAAGATTCAGGTCCAAGCTTGTCAGACTGTGTAATTGACAACTTTCTTCAATGCCATATGGTTGCTTGTACCTGGCCATATTTTACATTATTGCTGTGCCTTTTTTTAGGTTATGAACAATTTTAGAGAGGTGCCAAACACTATTCTGCATTTTTAATGGCATTTAGGCATATTAATTAGGACAGTTGGATGTTAAAGCACTTCAAATAACTTTTTAGATCATTTGCATGTCTAGAGCGTGATAAATAAAGATGTCAAATAAACCATGTAGTCACATTAATTTCAAGTTGCCTGTAATGTTCTCCTGTTCCTGCTGGCTTCCATTCAGTGGATCCAACAGAAAGATGTTGAATCCATGTTGATTACTAGGCTAAATAAATCTACCCTTCTTGTGACCATGATCTTTGAGGTCTAAAGGGGCTTGAGGAGGATGGGAGAAACATTTACCACAAAATTGATTTCTAAGTACAAGGCAGTGATTAAGACTGAAGTTAGGATGCTGGTTCTAAAAACAAACAAACAAATAAACAAAAAGTAGAATTTCTACTGCCATGATGGTTGTAATCAGATATCTTGCATAGCTTAGAGTACTATACAGGTGCAATGAAAGTCCCAGAATGACTCTGAAATCAGTGTCTTTTCGTGTTTCCCTCAACTCTGTCGTGACTCTTCTGAAACTTAAATTGCATAGAAAATGCGTTTTTTCACCTGTCTCTAAATCCTGGTTCCCTTTCTTGTTATCTTTCTTTTTACTTATCAGTTAAAATAGGATGGATAAAAAATGACACGAATTCTGACACTGCAGAAGATATAACTATTTTGAGAGCATACTGACTTTATGAAGATCCAGTGTTGTCTTTCAGAATTTCATGTACATTCTGCTCATTCACACTTAGACTTTTTTTTTTTTAGTTAAAAAAAAGCATTAGTAAATCAAGGCAGCCATCTTGTCTTGCCTATATGTTTTATTAAACTGTCAACTATCCTGAGTGTTTTGGGCTGAAATTGTCTCTTCATAGACAAGAAGTCTTTCAAGTCTGATTTATATTTCTTTTCAGATTACAATGTTCAGTTCATCCTTTTGCATACATTGACAACTTACATCAGCTAGTTTTCCAGAATATGCTTAATACCAAGTCTGATTACATAGGCATAAAAAAAAAAAGGCTTCTGGAGAACAACCTGAAAACCACAAATAAAATATACATCAATGGATTACATTAACATTACAGGAAAATATGCTACCATGCCATTTCTATAGAAAGAATGCTCTAGGGACAATGACTCACACTGGGCATTGTGAAATCATGAATTTCAGCAGTTTCATTTTCTGTGATTTTCATCAAAATAGCTAAGAAATAGTTCATGTTTTGAAAAAGCATTTCTTAATGATCTGTTAGACACATCCCAGAATGTCCTAATGTTTTCACATGTGCTTCAACTGAGTTTATGAGGTTTGATGACACTCTGTTCTGAAATAAATGAGTGCCCCTAAATTTAGTATTATTTTCCATGTCCATTTAGGGGGCAATTATCCCATCATTATGATTCAGGGAAAAAGGCTGATTAAATAAGTGTCTTTAGGAAGACTGAGTAAAATAAGCAGCCTGGTTTGCAAAGAAGGGATTTGATTTTGGGGAAAGGCGGTGAGGTTCCCTTTAGGCCTGCCTTTCTCAATTCCATCCTCAATAGCCATCAGTATGATATGAACTAACATTTTATATAATCTTATTCAGTCTTAATGTAAGATACAGTCTGGCCTTTAATAAACTCGACTGTGCCTCAGAATAAAGTCTGTAATTCTTGACATGGACTACAAAGTTAGTAATCTAGCCCCATCTGCATTTTTAGCCTCTCTGTTCACCAGTCAGCCTAGTACTTTCTGTAGCCTCACTTGCTATTAGCGCCTCCCTCATCTCCTGTTCTTTCATACCCATTTGCCTTTGTTACATGGTTTCTTCTCCCTGAAATACCTTTTTCCCCCCCCCCATTCCAACACCCTTTCACTTTGCTTGTGGATTATTTCAAGAGTCAGCTGATTTTTCTATTGCCCAGAAAACAGATGTTGACCATTGCTTAGAGTTGATTGAGCCCTCTTCTCTGATCCAGTAGCAAGGAATAATCAGCATTACAAAGAAATATAACAAGCTCTTGGTAAAACCTGTGTGTGTATGGTCTCATTTGACTCCTACACCAACCTCTGAGGCAGGTGTATGAGAATAGGTCTTATATAACAGTAACGAGCACAGGTTATCTCCTGGTTTTTTTTTTTTTTTCTTTGTTAATTCTCCCTCCTCTATCTTTTTCTGTCATGTAGAACTAGTTGTAACCAATTATACTTATTCAGTTCCCATTTTCAGTGACTTCTTAGGAAAGAGCATTAAATGCATTTGTGGCTGAGAGATCTGTATAGGAACTAATAGTTAGGTTGCCCTTACCTAGAAAGGTGAGATACTCTATATGGAAGCATTTTGCATAATGAAAAAAATTTTTTATAAATTTTAGGCTGTAATTAACAGAAGATCAAGAGATTAAACAAAAGGAGATTTATTATTTCACATCCCAAGTCCAGAGATATGGCTGTTCCAGGATTAGTCAATTCAATTGTTGGAAGATATAAAAAAATCCAACTTTACTTTCATCTTGCTGCCCTGCCACCATTAGCTTGTTGTTTTTGTTTCCAGGCTGGTCAGTTCATGCTTGTGATATAGCTACTCTAACTTCTTGACCAACTCAATATTTACAAGCCAGGGGAACAGAATGACTCTTCTCTCTTTTTAAAGATTGAGATAAAAATTCTTGGAAGCTTCCCATTAAACTTTTACTGTTCAGGTCCTATCAGCCAGAAGTATATCTCCTGTCCATGCCTACGCAGTCTGGGAGAATGGGAATGAAATGAACATGATCGGTAACGTTAACTGGTTTGCTCCCTGAACCTGTGGAGGAGTTGGATTACCTACAGGCACAGAGCCATTCAGTGCTTGAATGAAATTGGCCATCAGGTGAAAGAACAGGTTGGGATATGCCTTTTCATTAAATGAGCACTGCCTACCACAGGACTCTACAATTATGAGTTATCATTTTCAATGTTGGTATGTCCATATGTACCATGCAGCAGTGGTTTTAGGAAGATTCACCTTTGAGGTCATTTTAAAGCAAAGAGGTTTTTATTTTATTTTTGAAAGGTAGTAATATTCTTTGTTCCCTGTTTTTAGGTGGGTTGCCTCAGAAGCAGATTCTCAGACAGGTTTGAGTGTAAGTAGTTTGTTTTAATGGAGAAGGCGATGGCACCCCACTCCAGTACTCTTGCCTGGAAAATCCCATGGATGGAGGAGCCTGGTAGGCTGTGATCCATGGGATCGCTAAGAGTCGGACACTACTGAGCGACTTCACTTTCACTTTTCACTTTTACACATTGGAGAAGGAAATGGCAACCCACTCCAGTGTTCTTGCCTGGAGAACCCCAGGGACTGGGGAGCCTGGTGGGCTGCCGTCTATGGGGTTGCACAGAGTCGGACACGACTGAAGCGACTTAGCGGCAGCAGCAGCAGCAGTTTGTTTTGAAGGTGGTGGTTGTTCTTCTTCAGTCGATCCATTGTGTATGAGTCTTTGTGACCACCTGGACTGCAGCACACCAGGCTTCCCTACCCTTCATTATCTTCCGGAGTTTGCTCAACCTCATGTCCATTGAATAATAGAACCTGATCCAGGGATTCAGGAAAGGAAAGCCAGCCTAAAGGGACCCATCAGTCAGTTCAGTTGCTCAGTTGTGTCCGACTCTTTGTGACCCCATAGACTGCAACATGCCAGGCCTCCCCATCCATCATCAACTCCCAGAGCTTGCTCAAACTCATGTCCATTGAGTGGGTGATGCCATCCAACCATCTCATCCTTTCTTGTTCCCCTCTCCTCCTGCCTTTAATTTTTCCCAGAATCAGGGTCTTTTCCAGTGAGTCAGTTCTTCACTTCAGGTGGCCAAAGTATTGGAATTTCAGCTTCAGCATCAGTCCTTCTGATGAATATTCAGGACTGATCTCCTTTAGGATTGACTGGTTGGATCTCCTTGCAGTCCAAGGGACTCTCAAGAGTCTTCTCCAACACCACGGTTCAAAAGCATCAATTCTTTGACACTCAACTTTCTTTATAGTCCAACTCTCACATCCATACATGACTACTTGGAAAAACCATAGCTTTGACTAGATGGACCTTTGTCAGCAAAATAATGTCTCTGATTTTGAATATGCTGTCTAGGTTGGTCACAGCTTTTCTTCCAAGGAGCAAGCGTCTTTTAATATCATGGCTGCAGTCATCATCTGCAGTGATTTTGGAGTCCAAGAAAATAAAGTCTGTCACTGTTTCCATTGTTTCCCCATCTATTTGCCATGAAGTGATGGGACCAGATACGTTATCCTAATAATCTAAAGGGACACATTATCAAAACAGTTATGACTGTGGGTGACAGAAGCCATATGGATAGTCTGGAAAATGATTTAGATACTGAGTCATTGCATAAGGAGTAAGGGAACTGGGGTATTTGTACCCCAATCTCTGTCAGCCATCCGTTGAGACATTCAGGAGATTGTGTGAACATCCCCAGAACCCTTGATGTGATTTTTTGGAGCTTGTGGGGAACCTCTCAGGTCGAGAGCCAGATCCTGGAAATTAGGCATCCCAGGGAAGAGATGAGACTAGGGATGTGGGCTGAGGTCAGACAGCAGCTACCACATTCCTTTATGTCCATAAAAACAGGATCAAGAGCAGAAATATCACAAAGCATTCAAAACTACTGGAAATTGTTTTGTCAGACAGGAGAAGACAGTCTATATTTTTTACTTGGCTCTCAAAAGGGATCATTTCTAAAGCCGTGTGATTTATCCATGTGTTATAGTGAGCTGTTTCCCTGCACTCTGCTTACATTCAAATATTCTGCTGATTTTAATAGCTCCAAAAATAGATGTTCTCACCTGCAGAATTTGTTTTGATGCTTACTTAGAACAGCTTAAGAGTTGAAACCTTACATTAAGAATATTAGCTCTAATTGTTAGCTGAGTACATTTTGATGTTACAGCGCTGGTTTAAATGCTGGTATCCTTCCAAACTTCCAAGCTGATTAAGAGTTCTGAAATGCAATTTATCTTCAATTTTTAAGTGTGTTTTTAATTTTCTCATTTATGCCATACATAACAGAATGGCAATTATTAAATCTAAAAGTAAGAGAATTGCTCTTCAAATCAGCAGGCTATGCATCACTTAACTCCTACAGTATCACATTCTAGAGGAACAAACTCGTGCATCCCAGTAGCAAAGGTTGTTGATAATAACATAATAATCACTGTGTATACTTGCTTGGCAAGATATTTTCTCCACAGCATTTTTGTTATTTTTTCTTTTTATTTTCCCTGAAATACAAACCAGTTAGCCAAAACTAAATGAAAGCTCTGGAAATCATTTTATTTTCCGTTTGTAGTTTAGGAACAGAGAACATAGGAGCAGAAGGGAAGGAAAAGGATAGTGGGTTCAATGTTGCACCCTCAAAACTTATGTTCTCTGGAACCTGTGAAGGTGACCTTGTTTGGAGAAAGGGTCTTTGCAAATAAAATTAAGGCTCATGAGATGATATCTCCCAGCTTTAGGATGGGTGTAAAGTCAGAGGGAGCTCTGAGACACAGGGACATACACAGAAGACCATGTAACATGGAGACAGAGATAGGAGTCATGTAGCCCCAAGCAAAGGGCTGTCTGGCGTCACCAAAGCCTGGAAAAGCAAGGAATGGTTGTTTCCTGGAGCCCGTGGGGAAACATGGGCCTGCTGGCATCCTGATTTCAGATGTCTGCCTCCAGAACTGTGACATGATAAATTATTGTTTTACCCACCAGTTTTAGAGTAACTTGTTACAATAGGTCTAGAAATGAATATAGCAGCTGTTGTTCATTTTGTTTTAGTGGTAGAGCCAGTAATGAAGATGTTATGTATATGTTGCCTAGTTTACCGAATGCTCTCATCCGTGACCCTCAGAGCCAGGTGGTGAGCTGAATGGCTCAGAGAAGGTAAATGGCCTGCCCCAGCTATAGTCATGAGCTCCAGACACAGAACTACCCACAGGAGGCCGCCTCTTTGGCAGGAGGTTGAGGAGCCACTCAAGTCTGGTGGGAAGTTACAGCTCCCTGCCCAGATTTCCTCTTTTCCATCTGGCCTTATAAAAGCTGTGCCTCGGTTTCTTACTAAAGGTTCCTCTCAGGACTCCATGTTCACTGTATGGACATATCCCAATTAATTTTTGTTTCTTTATTATGTGATGATTTCAGCTTGTGCTCATTGTAGAATCATTAATTTCTTCATTGAATGAACATTCCCTTAGACCCTACTCGGTGCCTACATGCATGCATGGTCATTTGCTCAGTTGTGTCAAACTCTGTGACCCCATGGACTGTAGCCCACCCTCTGTTCATAAAAGTTTATAGGCAAGAATACTGAGGTGGGTTGCCATTCCTTCCTCCAGGGGAGCTTTCCAACTTAGGGACTGAACCTGTGTCTCCTGTGTCTCCTGCATTGGCAGGCAGGTTCTTTACCATGGGGCCACCAGGGGGCTAACCCTGACTTATTCTAAAGAACAATAATAATATAGTGATTTTAAAATCCAGAGATTCTAAGAAGTGTAGCTTTGAAGTTTTCTGCAAAAATCAACCTCTTATAACTCATAAAAATTTTAGTGTAAAATGTTTACAGTATTATAAACAATTAGAATGTGCATGTACCATGTGATTGAGGTCATGCATACCCTTTCAATATTTGGACAAGTTGGTTTTCATTAGTAGGTTTTGTTTTGTTTTTCTAATGTGCTTCCTCTTGATTAAGAGAGTACATATGCTGCAAGTGTAGTGACCTGAACACCTGTTGCTCAAAAACGTGCCGCTGGTATTTTCTTAGAATGTCAATCACTTCATGTCTGCTTAAATTTACTGCATATACTGCTGAATTATTGATGTGGACTTGAAGGTTCGGATCTGGCTGATGTATTGTAATTAGGCCTTGTAGCAGAGATTACTGATGTGTGTGTGCTGAGCCTGTGGTATCTTGCTATACCTTCTGTCTTGTGGAAAGGGCCAAAAAATGTAAAGTTGTATTTAATCTATAAAGGACATATAGTAGTCACATGACTTACAATTGTATATCTGTAATTTCTTGATTATTAAGGCTCTCACAAATTTATGGGAAATAAATGACTACTAGCTTTAGCTTTATGGTAGACCAGATGGTGAATCACTTGATCTTGGAAGAAGAAAAAAAAAGAATGGAAATGGAAGAAAAATGCATTCATACCTTGTTCCTAAACATCTGATCACATTATGAGATTCTCTTTTACCTTCAACCTCAAATAATATTGTTTTAAAACTCTCACATCCTGCTATATATCTCCTTTACCAGAATAACTATTCACTTTCTTTGCAGATATTTTTATTGGAAGTCCTAATAGAAGTCATAGTTTGCCTAACAGTACAGGTAAAGAATTTAAGTTGAGAGTCTTCTTACCTGTGTTTGGACATAGCATAATGTGTCAACATATATACACTGTAGTTTGAAGCAATAGCGGCTACATTAAAGGTTCTTAAATGTGCCATGTACTAATTTGATGGTCAATATCTGTGATATTAGATCTTGCCCTGCAAGAGAGTTGCTGTTTACAATTCTCATCATCTGTTTTCAACAAATACCAGTTGAAGAAGCAGGAAATTCAGTTCTTTTTAAAAAAAACCTAAGTTATAATTTATACATGTGTTTCTTGAGGATTGACTGGAGCTCCAAAAAATAAAGTCCACAGCACAGAAAGGACAGCACTGTCAAATTAGGTTTTCACTTCATCCTCAAGGGTGGTTTCATTCTCTTCAAACTGGGTGCTAAGTGAAGAGGAGCTAAGTGGTAAAGACCATGTGGGAAATTGAGAGTGCTTTCAAGGTCTTGTAGTTGAATTTTTATTCTCTGGCTTAAGTTTTGTTTCAAATATGGTAAATTTCAAAAATTGTAGGTATTCTGATGTTCAAATTTAAACATATGGTATATTCTCACTTTTGTCTTATCCATTCTCCTATTTTCCTCCAATGACATAAAATTTTACTTAAAAATACACACATTAATCTACTATAGTTAATAATGGATATTACATATGACTGGGAGCCAATGGGTAATCCTGTTGATCAAGAATGTCCTCATATATATAAATTTTAGAAGGGCATGGAGATTGCTCTTTTTCCAGCATACATTTTTTGAGCATCTACTTTGTGCTAGGCCCTCAATGTTCAAAATAATTGAAATAATTTATTCATGCTCCAAGGGCCCAAAGTTAATTCGTGGATGAGAGGGAAGAGAGAATTTTGAAAGAGATAAATAAGAGACAGTTACTAAACTGAGCAATGAGATATATGCTCTGTTGTCATTGGAGAAACAATAGATGAAAGAGGCAGGGAGGATAGTTTTGACTTATTATCAGAAAGAAAAGTTTTGACTTTTTAATAATCAAAACCATCCAAAAATGGAATGATACCCCCTTGGGAGCTAGCAAATACTTCTTCGTTAGAAATACGTAAACAGAGAGTGAATGATTTAATCTCAGAGTACCATTATGTTGCTTTGGAGGGTTAAAGGAACCTCTAGCATCCTTTCTGAATTTAAAATTAAGCCACTATCCTCTTGAATTAGGTATCTTTATTAAGGTGGGCTTCCCAAGTGGTGCAGTGATAAAGAATCTGCTCTGTAAATGGAGGACCTGTGGGGAACGTGGGTTCAATTCCTGCATCTGGAAGATTCCCACTCCAGTATACCAGGATAGTCCCATGGAGATAGGAGCCTGGTGGGCTACAGTCCTTGGGGTCACAAAAATATTCAGATATGGCTTAGCAACTGAGCACCCATGCATGCTTTATAAGGGTAACCTACTTTACCTAGAGGTGTCTTGTCAAAGAGTTGGGCATTGGTTTGATTAGGTATCTAGGAAGTTATGACTTAAAAGTTACTGAAGTCTTGAATAATTAGTGAAGAAGAAGCAGCGAGAATTAATTAGGCAGTGACGTCTCCCCAGCATTTTCCCTTAGCTGCCAGTGACTTTGCACGACCCTTACTTTCCTTGCACTAAATAACCAGGTAGTACTAAAATAAATTATACCAACAGACTTAAGCCTGAGGGACTAAACTTATCATATTGTGTCCTAAAGAGGTATTCTAGAATTGAATTTGTGGGACTCTTATTTATTATTTAATCATACCTATCTTTATAGATAGGAAGTAGTAAGATTCAGTTCAGTTCAGTTGCTCAGTCGTGTCTGACTCTTTGCGACCCCATGAACTGCAGCACGCCAGGCCTCCCTGTCCATCACCAACTCCTGGAGCTTAATCAAACTCATGTCCATCGAGTTGGTGGTGCCATCCAGTGATCTCATCCTCTGTCGTCCCCTTCTCCTCCTGCCCCCAATCCCTCCCAGCATCAGGGTCTTTTCCAATGAGTCAACTCTTCGCATGAGGTGGCCAAAGTATTGGAGTTTCAGCTTCAGCATCAGTCCTTCTAATGACCACCCAGGACTGATCTCCTTTAGGATGGCCTGCTTGGATCTCCTTGCAGTCCAAGGGACTCTCAAGAGTCTTCTCCAACACCACAGTTCAAAAGCATCAATTGTTCGGCGCTCAGCTTTCTTCACAGTCCAACTCTCACATCCATACATGACCACTGGAAAAACCACAGCCTTGACTAGATGGACCTTTGTTGGCAAAGTAATGTCTCTGCTTTTTAATATGCTATCTAGGTTGGTCATAACTTTCCTTCCAAGCAGTGAGCGTCATTTAATTTCATGGCTGCAATCACCATCTGCAGTGATTTTGGAGCCCAAAAAAATAAAGTCTGACACTGTTTCCACTGTTTCCCCATCTATTTCCCATGGAGTGATGGGACCAGATGCCATGCTCTTAGTTTTCTGAATGTTGAGCTTTAAGCCAATGTAATTCTTTGTTTATGGAGTAGTGTTTACTTATTAGAAGTTATGAAGTAGTTTCAATCTGATAGAAATAGTTCTCTTGTTTGTTGGAGAGAAACACGTCATGGCTTCACAATACAAAAGCTGGAACACAGCAACTCTGAGAAGTAGAATCTTTTAAACTATTTGTCATTGGGAGAAATCACCTATAGTTTCATGGAGCGCTCACAGAGAACTTTCCCACAGTTTTCAGGAACATGCATATATGGAATATAGACTTTTGGTGATTCCCACTTAATATAAAATAATTCTCTGTTCCTGTTTTCATTTCTTTAAAAATTCACTCACCATTAATGTTGTTGGAATTTGGCCAATACTTTTAAACTTTCATGTCTCAAGTAGAGGATTTCTTTGAGTACAGAAGAATGAAGTAAACCGCATAACATGAACAGAAGAGAATTGAACTTAGTTTCATATTATCCATATTATAAAGATATTATAAAGATAGTATATGAGAATTGGGGATGTAGAGTCCATATGTAAAAGAGCTGGTAATTATTTATTTTATTCTTCATGGGGAAAGATTGCCTTTATAAATAAGTATAAAATGGCTATATGCAAGTTCTTTAGTAGCAAAATAAGAGAATTATTGTTAACTTCTTATAAAATCTAAAGTAACTGGGTTTAACCTTGGTGTGTGTGTGTGTGTGTGTGTGTGTGTGTGTGAATTAAGTTGCATTTCTTGTATTTGTGCCTCTTTGGACTGAAGGCAGAGATTGTTGGATAGCAGATCTATTTGTGAAACGTTATTGGGAACATCCAAATTGGCAAAATGATTTGGTGCCCATCTGCAATAAATCAGGATGTACATCTGACTAGGTTGGGGCTTCATGCCAGTGCCTGTCTCAGCATGTTCAGTTTTTAACTGAATTCTGTCAGATTTTTGAGTCATATTATAATTAATGTCACAGACATTTTATACATCCTTCTTATGGAAGTGCCTATCTGTGTGACTGTGGTTCTAGTCAGACGTGGTCTGGGTGTCTTCTTGGCCCTGATGTAACTTGGAGCACCTCCTGCATGTGATAAGCTTTCTCTCTCCCCCTCCCATTTTCTGTCTGCTGTCCTTTCACTCCTGGATCGATCATGGGAAAGTGGTTGGGATTTTCTGCTGCACTGTGGAAGGGAGCTCATGTGAGGACTGAGATGTTTTGAGGTGCTTTATATGGTGTCCTAGTTTGTGTACTTCCAAAAATACAACCTGAGACAATAACTTGAATACAGTTTTTGTTGTACAGCCACCCAGCCATGCCCGATTCTTTGTGACCCCATGGACTGCAGCACGCCAGGCTTTCCTGTCCTTCACCATCTCTCAGAGCTTGCTCAAACTCATGTCCTTTGAATCAGTGATGCCATCCAACAGTCTGGTCCTCTGTTGTCCCCTTCTCCTCCCACCTTCAATCTTTCCCAGCATCAGGGTCTTTTCCAATGAGTCATCTCTTTGCATCAGGTGGCCAAAGAATTGGAGTTTCAGCTTCAGCATCAGTCCTTCCAATGAACACCCAGGACTGATCTCCTTTAGGATGGACTGGTTGGATCTTGAGTAATCCAAGGGACTCTCAGGATACGGTAGTTTATCTGATACTCTTAGGAAACAAGGGTGAGGCAAGGAGAGCGAGTCACCCCCCAGAAAGGGTATTTTAATGAGCAGGTTAAGGATATGTACAACTGGCGCTCAGCTCTCTGGGCATCTGTGTCAGATGGCCTCAGAACTGACCATTCTCCATGTGGCATCCAAAGCAGTATTTAAAACACAGAAATCAGATAACACTACCACCCCTGCCTAAACCCTCCAGTGGGGTCCCAGTGCACTGAGAGCAGAGCCCATGCTGCCGGTCCGGCTCACGAGAGAGCACCCAGCTGCCTCTGAGACTGCTCCTGCCCACCCCCAGCCCTCGCCTCCCACCGCCTGCCTGCACCTCGCTCAGCTCCATCCGCACTGGCCCGCTTCCTGGTCCAGGCTCACCGGGAGCTGCCTCCCTCCTCAGGATGCCAGTGTCCCCCCCCCCCAACCCCCGCCAGGATTCTCTTCCTGCTGCGCCCTTACCTAGATGGCCCTGCTGTCGTCCAGCTGTCCGCTCAGAAGGTACCTCCTCTGCTGACCAGCCCCCTCCCTCACTAGGCGTCTCCATCTGTAACCCTCCTCACTTTTCTTCGTAGCATGTGTCACAGTCTGGAAGATTATCTCATTTATCTCAGAGTCCACATGTTTGCTGTCTGCCTCCCTGACCTCAGACTCCCTCCAAGTGTAAGTTCTGTGAGAGCTGGGACTTGGTGTGTCTTGTTTCACTGCTGGATCCCTAATGCCCAGAACTTCCTGTTCCATTTTGTGTAGTATTTTGAGCCAAACACATTTTCCCTGCCAAATTTCCACTGTTCTGTTTTACCTAGGGAGGAGGAGGGGAAATAACAATTTTTTTGCAGAGCAGAATACCCACACATGCAGGGTGGCATTTCTTCTAGCTTTCCTGACCAGATTTAGCTAATCAGACACAGAACGTAACACATCTCCTATGGCTCTATTCTTCCTTGACTCTTGCTTACCCAGGGGCCTGGAGGAGGTGGGCTGGTGGTGGAAGAAGAGAGAGTGTAGGAGGGAGTGAGGGACTAACTTGCAGGAAAATGATTTCATCCCACATTTAGGGAAGGAGGGCAGTGTAAAAGCTCTGAGTGAGTAGAAGTCGGTGCTCTTCAAAACTGGGCCCATTTTTGCACAGGCAGATAATATCAGCATTCACACCATTGAGATATTTTAGAAAATGCTTCATCAGAAAAAAGGAGTTATATCTAATTTTCCCTAGTAGTAACTTTAAAGAGAATTAATAAGATACATTTGGCATGTGTACCATAAATTATTCTTAAAAGCTTTGGAAACTGAAAAACAATGCTGCTGGTGTGTTGGCGGGTTGCTTAGCTGTTTTTTTTTTTTTGAGAGAGACTAGGACCTTTTGTCTTGCTTTGTCCTCAAATGCAGAGACTGTAAGTTTTGGTAAGATGTGATTCGCATGTTCCTGCTGGTTAATGGAGTGGAGGTGGGCTGGGAGGAAGGATTAGACATAAAGGCTGCCATCGCCAGTTTCTGGATGTTAGGAACCTGCTTCACACGTGAACACCTTGCTCTTTCATCATCGGGAAACTCTCTTACAATTCTTTTAAAGGTCCTAGTAGCTTTTGATAACTCACAGATAATTATGGCTCAGATTCAGTTATCTGGAATACTGTAAGTATCTTCACATACATTTTAAAGAACAAGGTGTCATGTTAGTACTCTTAATTACTAACAGAGTCATAGTCTTAATATTTACCTGAGCCGAGTGTAGACTTTCAAAAAAGTCCCAATTTATTCAAAATAAAATTCTAAATAGACATGAGTTTGCGCACACTCTCAGAGATAGTGAAGGACAGGGAAGCCTGGCAGGTCGCAAAGTGTCGGACACGACTTAGCAGCTGAACGAAAGCAACAAAAATTCTAAAACCAGGAAAATGATGGGACGTTATCTTCAAATTGCCCTTGTTTACATACAGGACATTTTCAAGTTTGTCTTGTCTAAGAACTTCGTTATGTTTATCACCCAGATGGTGTTTTACCACATGAGCAATTAATATAATTGGAGACTATGAAGTGTTTATGTCAAGGCAAGAAGCAGTGGAAGCTTCGATGTGATAACGTAGACAGATGAACATCTTTTACTGTGTGCTTACAACATTCCCTTTCCCTGCCCTTCCCCTTCTATTTTTATACTAAACAGAAAAGAAGGGGAGTTCACAAAGGCATCCAGAAACTGGCAGTTTCCTGAAAATGTGGTATATTTCTAATTTCCATATATTTCTTTCAGTGGGATGGCCCTGGGAGCACAATTACCTTCAGTGTTGACAGGTGTAAAAAAGGCAAATTCTGCCAGTTCATGATTGAAATGTTATACTGACTGACTTTTCTGAAACTGGCATGATGGGTAACAAAAGACAGGGATGTTTCTGGGTCAGGTGAAGTTGTCATAATCCCCGTTTTGAACTCCTGAACAGGAAAATCCTATGTCAAGGTGCATTAGCACCACCTCAAATCAGCCCCTTGAAGGGCTGGCAAGAGATAGGTTCTTTAACTTTCCCAGCCCTACTCTCTCTTCAAAGGGGCTCAAGGAAAGAAAATCAGACAAAATCTCTGAACACTCTATAATAAGCTCACATTTTTTATGCTTCATCTAGATTTCATTTTCTTATATGATAATGATCTGCCAGGCGTGTAAGAAGCCCCTTCTTGTTCCATGTTGCATTGTGCAGCACTTATGAATTCTCTTAGTAGGGAGGACCCTCCTCATGTAATGAATGCATTCCTCACCAAAGTGTACATCAAAAATTGGGCATAATGTTATATCTTAATTACAGAATTGACCTCTCTAAACATAAAGTTGTGGTAAGTCCTTGCTAAAGTTTCATGCCTTTAAATCCCAAATAATGGATTGTTCTCTCAGTTTGGATATACTTCACATATACTTTATGTGAGGATATACACCATAATATATATGTACATGTACACATCATTGTGCTGCTGCTGCTAAGTCACTTCAGTCATGTCCGACTCTGTGCGACCCCATAGATGGCAGCCCACCAGGCTCCCCCGTCCCTGGGATTCTCCAGGCAAGAACACGGGGGCTGCCGTTTCCTTCTCTAATGCATGAAAGTGAAAAGTGAAAGTGAAGTCGCTCAGTCATGTCTGACTCTTTGCGACCCCATGGACTGCAGCCCACCAGGCTCCTCTATCCATGAGAGTTTCCAGGCAAGAGTACTGGAGTGGGTTGCCATTGCCTTCTTTGACACATCATTATATATATATATATATATATATACACACACACACACACACACACACACACACATACATACATATATACATATATATATATATGATCAACACATATATATATGATCAACACAAGTTTGAACTGAACAAGTCCACATTTTTTTTTTCAATAAATATAGTCTTAGCCAGTTTATTCTTGGATGTGGAACATGTAGATATAGAGGGCCACTATGAGACTTGAGAATCCTTGGATTTTGGTATCCTCAGAGGTGAATCCTGGAACCAGTTCCTTGTGGAGACTGAAGAATGATTATGTTACCTGGAGTGAAAGAAACTGACTGTATTACTATTTGCTTCTGGTTTCTCTTGATGCTCCTATCTCTTATAATAGGATGAGATGTATCTCACTGCTCACATCTTAAATTAAAAAAAAAACAACATTAATAAATAGATCCTTTAAATCTTGATTCTGAGATTCTCCTGTTTACTCAAAGAATGAGCTGATCATAATAAATGTATATTACTACAAGTCATGAAATAACATGAAACTCCAAGCAAGAGAATACAAACTGGGGAGGGGAGAACTTACAGGCTCAATTTGAACCACATCTTGGTTTTTTAGACTTTACATTAATTGTTAACATTTTATAAATTGAACATATTGTTCGTAAAATCTGTATTTCCAGCCCTCTTTGAATGATCTGAAGGTCTGACATGGCTGTAGCTAAATGTTAAAGTGTTGATTGCTGTCTCCACCCCTCCCTTTTGTACTTTTCTCACTTTACTCCTACATTTATCTTGCAGGTCTGGGCATTGTTGGCATTTGGCAAAGCGTCCCTGCTCTAAACCAAATTAATCCTTGGGCATCCTGTCACATGCTGCTCTTTATTTAGTTGCTGTGATGGAATTGAAAAAAAAAAATTATCGACATTAAGGGAAAAAGACGGTATCATTTGTTTTACTTTAGAATTTCTTAATATATTGGATTATTTTTAAAGAAAAGAAAGCTTACACACATATTTCTTTTCTTTCCAAAATGATCTGTCACTCAATGTTCTATATCTTGAGCAGGGTTTAGATATTTATAAGTATATACATTTGTTAAAACTCAAAGAATGAACAGTTACAATTTTTGCTTTTCATTGCATGCAAATTTTATAAAATGAAAGTAAATATTGAACTTTATTTAATCATATGCATATGCAGAAGCATTTACAGAGAATTTTTCTGATTCTGAAAACCACTTTGCAGTGTTCCAGGATGGATTACTGAATGGGTAGAGGTACATATAGTTGCCTAGACATGTAATAGAGGAAGCGCAGTAACATGGTAATGGTAGAATCTAGGTAGTGGGTACATGGGATTTCACTTTACAATGCTTCCAACTTTGCTGTATGATTGAACATTTCCATAATTAAGTGTTGGCGAAAATAATCTGCAGCTATATATGACTCTAATTTGCATGCAATTTATGCTTTTGGGAAGATTTTTTTCCAAACTAAATGCTGTAAAATTTTACGTAACAATTAATGAAGCAGGGAATTATTGTAAATTTTTGAATCTGCCTCTCTAGGATTAATTTTCAAAGAGTTTTTTACATTAAAAAAGAGTGATTTGGAAATGTAATAATAGGATATTTTTATTCTGTAGAAAACTGTCTTTTGTTCATTTTCTTCCTGTTTCCTGTATCTGTTTTCATATGACCAATATGTCTCAAATAGTGTTCCCTGTGCTACATAAGTTCCATATATTTTATACTGCATATGTGGGATATGAGTTCATTTTGACTGATGGTAGTTTCACTTTATACTTTGCAAGTTGGAGCCATTTAGGATTTAAATGTTGAATGCATATGTTTTTTGTAAGTAATGGGCATATTGGTACAATTTAATAGGCAGTTTGTTTATCTCTCACAGACTGTTTCTTCCCTACATTTAGAAACTTCTAATCTGAAATTATGGACTTCCAAGGTGGCTCAGTGATTAAGAACCTTCCTGCCAATGCAGGAGACATGGGTTCAATCTCTGAGTCAGCAAGATCCCCTGGAAAAGGAAATGGCAGTCCACTCCAGTATTCTTGTCTGGGAAATCTCATGGACAGAGGAGCCTACCAGGCTATAGTCCACGGGATGGCAAAAGAGTTGGACACAACTTAGTGACTAGAACACACACACACACACACACACACACACACACACACACACGCATTCTTTGATTATAAGTAGCAAGTTGTGGCACTATTAAAAGTAACTTTATTGTAAATATTTGAAATGGCAAGGTGTTGGAGGCAATGGTTCAGCCTTCCAGTCCTAAGCAGTAGTCTACTGTTTGATTAAACAATGCATGTAGTTAATGATAACATTTGGATTGTCAGTGGGCAGAGTTTGACTATAAAGTCTTCAAGTAAAGCTGTTTCCTCCCTTTTGTAAAAGAAGAAGTGAAATTTGCTCAGTCATGTCCAACTCTTTGCAACCCCATGGACTATACAGTCCATGAAATTCTCCAGGTCAAAATACTGGAGTGGGTAGCTGTTCTCTTCTCCAGGGGATCTTCCCTACCCAGGGATCAAACCCAGGTCTCCTGCCTTGCGAGTGGATTCTTTACCAACTGAGCTATCAGGGAAACCCTTGGAAAAGAAACCCACCACCAGTTAGATTATCTCCAGTGAAATGAAATGATTTTTAGGATTCTAAAATCCAGAATTTTTTCCACGTTACTCTAAATTGAATTTAACTTTTTTCAAGATATTTAATTATTTTATTAAAGCACCATTTGCATTACATTATCAGACATCTTTGAAATGCAGATCATTCTCTGTAAATACCACCATTGGAGAGACCATAGACCTCATTTCTCCTTATTTTGTAAGATTTCTGTTCCTTATCAAAGAACAGCAATCTCCTCTGAAACCAAGTTGAGTCTTAGTGAAATCAGTTTTTCCCTCAAACATTTCCATATCATTAAAATTTACTAGAACTCAGGTCAGTCAGTTCATCTAACATTCAATGAATGCCTATTAGGCTGGCTTCTGGGAATGCAAACATAAATAAGGCATAGTCCCTGCACTTGAAGAGATCTCATGCTCTTATAAAATGCTGCTGTGGCAAAAAGGAGACATAACCAAACATTTAATGGAGGAATATTCTAGTTGAATTAAAATATATTCATCTAATGACTCTTTTTGAAAGTATTATTAGGTTAAATGTATTCTTGACATTTATTTGTAAGTAGTGAAATAAAATTATTTCCTTCTGATATAGTTTTAGGAGATAGAGTAGAGCTCAGCATGTGGATTTTGTTTTTAAGTCATTTTAATTTTAGTTTTTGTGGGTGGGAGCATAGTACAATAGAATGAACAGATTGGGTTTAGAATCAAATAGATCTTGACTTCTATCCTTCATTTACTAACTTAGTGGTCTAGATCTCAGACTTATTTCATTCCCCCATATCTCTCTTCATCAACTGTAAAATATAAGCAGAATACCTACCTCTTGTGAAAATTAAAATTTTAATAGAATAATGCCTGAAACCCTCAAATCCTTGCAGAAGGAACGCAATGAGTGGTAAGTGTTGTCGCTGTTGTCATGATGATGAGGAAGGGGAGGGAGACGATGTGGAGGAAGAGGAGGATAAAGATGCCGATAAGGATGATTTTATTGGGGCTCCTAGAGAATCACACCTGAGACAGACTCTACTGTAAGCAGCTGAGGTAGAAGCTGTTCCCAAGGAGCACTGGTAGGGAGTGAAGAAATAGGAGAGAGAAAGTAGAAAGCCAGTAAGTGGGTGGGCAACTGGAGTGTGCTAATACTTAGGAGTTCTGAGAGACGGTGTAGAACATGGACCTCAGAGTTACCCCATCTGAGAGATAAGGGAGCTGGGGTGTTTGTTCATCAACTCCAGCCAGTCATTAGTTGAGGGCAGCTCTAATGGGCCTGAATTCCTTGGCCTTTACAGCCTGCCACGTGCATAGGCGCAGTGGTCTTTGGCAGGCAGAGGAGGTGCAGTGATTCAGGTGTTGGCCGTTGGCAGTCAGCCTGGTTTGCTGAAATGGTCAGAGCTGGAGGTGTACGGACAGAACACTGATGCATCTGTCCGTGTGATGACGATGAGACTGTTTGATGAAGGTGGGGCATGATGTGTCTCTCTGAGAAATGAAATGTAAATGTGGGTGATTAGATGTAGGGACAAGCCTCTCTGGGAGAAAAGGTACTGTGTCTCTGCCTACCTGCATGCACTTTATCTGACAGTCTTGAACTTATTCTAGCCTCGGCCAGTGAGTCGTTTTGTTTTCCCACAAGTTTCCTCTGTACACAAGATCCCCTGTCTGGCCCTGGGTGGGTTTTGTGCACTAGAGGCTGCTCCTTGGATCTGAGACTCCAGTGTTCATTATTCCAGACTTCCTTCCTGGAGTGCTGTGTCTGTCTCAGCCAGCAAGCTTGGTCTGAGATGATCTACTCATTACCGCCTGCAGGATCCCTTAGTAGTTATGATTCAACAGTAACCCACACCTAATGAGCAGGAAGAAGCAGTTCCACCACTTGCTTGCATTGTTTGAAGAGGTATCCCACCATCTCCTAGTTTAATTATGGGATGTGGTTTCTGGGCAGGAGAGCAAGTGAGATATGTTTTCTGCATTTTGTTTTGCTCGTAACTGAATCAGAGTAATTAAGCAATCATGTGGGGTGTCAGCAATAACTTTTGTGAACATCAAGATAGTCCATTTCATAACATCAAAATGCTTTGCTTGTCCAAGTTCACTTTTGAGAAACTGTGGTGATTGTTAGGAAAGCACTATTAATTTGAAGGCGTGGAGGAGACAGATAAGGCACCTCTCCTAGAACAGTGTATGTTCTGGTAGCTATTATATTTGGGAGGCACTGAAGGTGTCTTCTTTAATAAATCTCAGAAGGTATACAAGCCATAAACCATTATTTACATATATGGGTATAAAGATAGCTGTATACATGTACACATATATTATTTCAGCCGTGTCCTAGACACCTAACAAAGATGGAATTGCAATGATTGTTTGCAATGTCAAAGACAAAACAGTAAACTCTAACCAGAGTTCTTTTAAAATTCACGAGTATAGTCTATGTTTTTATTTTGAAAAATGAGAGTAAGTTATTATGGGAATGAATGTATTAGCAATAGCTCTATTTAAATAAGTGCAGGAAAATAGATCCCCTTATTAATTTTTGAAGCATTAAATGCTATGTATCCACACTGTGCAAATGAGGATTTATTGAAACCCTCTTTAAACATGCTAAAAATCTGTCACAGATGGCAATGTGAAATAATTTCTTTAACCTTTCTTGTACTGATAGCATCAACTATTGAGGTTAGCATTTCAGTAGATACAATGCTGTCATAGTAATAGGCATGTTGTTGACGAATATGAGGTTTGCTGAAATAGAATAAAGAGTCCTCTGGGAGGAAGAAAGAAGCGAATGTTTTACAAATCTACTTTCCCACCATGGTTAGAAGATGGGTGATACTTAGCTACTCGTCATAAATGGTTCACTTAACATTCTGACTAGTTCAAGGAAAAGAAGGGCCATGATAGTCATTATTATTCTTATTTAGGGAGCCAGTTTTAGGACGCTGGTGGGGAGAAAGTGGAGATTACATCTTACTATCCATGTTTCCTCCTCTTCTCACCTGCACTGTCAGACAGATCCTTGTCCTTCCTATTTGGCCTCTTGTCTTTCTACTAAACTCTTCCTCCACCTGGCAGGCTTTCCCCTACTTGTGTAGCCAGGTCACATCATCAGAGATCTTTGAAGATTATATTCATAGAAAGGGAAATAGTAGTTTCACAATGCACTACCTAATCCTGATGGCCTCCTCTCACATTTCGAAAGCACATGTAGACTTGAGCTCTAATTTGACAGAAGTGGGAAGTGTGTCTGTTGTTGCACATCATTGTAATCCCAGTGCCTGGAAAAATATCTTGTCACAGTAGGTACTCAATATATACTTGATCAATAAATAAATTAATAGAGCAGAGTAGAAAATAATGCAGTGAAAAGATCATTTTTAGTATCTTTGCCACTTTCTCACTGTTTGACATATTTCTTGCTGACAAAATGTGGTCCACTGGAGAAGGGAATGGCAAACCACTTCAGTATTCTTGCCTTGAGAACCCCATGAAGGCAAAAAGATAGGACACTGAAAGATGAACTCCCCGGGTTGGTAGGTGCCCAGTATGCTCCTGGAGATCAGTGGAGAAATAACTCCAGAAAGAATGAAGAGATGGAAACAAAGCAAAAGCAACACCCAGGTGTGAATGTGACTGGTGATGGAAGCAAGGTCCGATGCTATAAAGAGTAATATTGCCTAGGAACCTGGAGTGTTGGGTCCATGAATCAGAGCAAATTGGAAGTGGTCAAACAGGAGATAACAAGAGTGAACATCGACATTCTAGGAATCAGTGAACTAAAATGGACTGGAATGGGTGAATTTAACTCAGATGACCACTATATCTACTACTGTGGGCAGGAATCCCTTAGAAGAAATGGAGTAGCCCTCATAGTCAGCAAGAGTCCAAAATGCAATACTTGCATGCAGTCTCAAAAACGACAGAATGATCTCTGTTCATTTCAAAGGGAAACCGTTCAATATCATGGTAATCCAAGTCTATGCCCTGACCAGTAATGCTGAAGAAGCTGAAATTGAAAAGTTCTATGAAGACCTACAAGAACTTTTAGAACTAACACTCAAAAAAGATGTCCTTTTCATTATAGGGGACTAGAATGCAAAAGTAGGAAGTCAAGAAATACCTGGAATAACAGGCAAATTTGGCCTTGGAGTATGGAATGAAGCAGGGCAAAGGCTAATAGAGTTTTGCCAAGAGAACGCACTGGTCATAGCAAACACCCTCTTCCAACAACACAAGAGAAGACTCTACACATGGACGTCACCAGATGGCCAACACTGAAATCAGATTGGTTATATTCTTTGCAGCCAAAGATGGAGAAGCTCTATACAGTCAGCAAAAACAAGATCGGGAGCTGACTGTAGCTCAGATCATGAACTCCTTATTGCCAAATTCACTTAAATTGAAGAATTTGGGAAAACCACTAGACCATTCAGGTATGACCTAAATCAAATCCCTTATGATTATACAGTGGAAGTGAGACATAGATTTAAGGGACTAGATCTGATAGACAGAGTGCCTGATGAACTATGGACAGAGGTATGTGACATTGTACAGGAGACAGGGATCAAGACCATCCCTGAGAAAAAGAAATGAAAAGAGGCAAAATGGCTGTCTGAGGAGGCCTTAAAATAGCTGTGAAAAGAAGAGAAGTGAAAAGCAAAGGAGACAAGGAAAGATATAAGCATCTGAATGCAGAGTTTCAAAGAATAGCATGGAGAAATAAGAAAGCCTTTATCAGCTATAAGTGCAAAAGATAGAGGAAAACAGTAGAATAGGAAAGACTAGAGATCTCTTCAAGAAAATTAAAGATACCAAGGGAACAGTTCATGCAAAGATGGGCTCAATAAAGGACAGAAATGGTATGGACCTAACAGAAGCAGAAGATATTAAGAAGAGGTGGCAAGAATACACAGAAGAACTGTACAAAAAAGATCTTCATGACCCAGATAAGTACGATGGTGTGATCACTCACCTAGAGCCAGACATCCAGGAATGTGAAGTCAAGTGGGCCTTAGGAAGCATCACTACGAACAAATTAGTGGAGGTGATGGAATTCCAGGTGAGCTATTTCAAATCCTGAAAGATGATGCTGTTACAGTGCTGCACTCAATATGCCAGCAAATTTGGAAAACTCAGCAGTGGCCACAGGACTGGAAAAGGTCAGTTTACCTCCATTCCCAAAGAAAGACAATGCCAAAGAATGCTCAAACTACCACACAATTGCACTCATCTCACATGCTAGTGAAGTAATGCTTAATCCTCCAAGACAGACTTCAGCAATATGTGGACTGTGAACTTGCAGATGTTCAAGCTGGATTTAGAAAAGACAGAGGAACCAGAGATCAAAGTGCCAACATCTGCTGGATCATGGAAAAAGCAAGAGAGTTCCAGAAAAACATCTATTTCTGCTTTATTGACTATGCCAAAGCCTTTGACTTTGTGGATCACAATAAACTGTGGAAAATTCTGACAGAGATGGGAATACCAGACCACCTGACCTGCCTCTTGAGAAACCTCTATGCAGGTCAGGAAGCAAAAATTAGAACTGGACATGGAACAACAGACTGGTTCTAAATATGAAAAGGAGTATGTCAAGTCTGTATATTGTCACCCTGCTTTTTTAACTTATATGCAGAGTGCATCATGAGAGATGCTGGGCTGGAAGAAGCACAAGCTGGAATCAAGATTGCCAGGAGAAATATCATTAACTTCAGATAAGCAGATAACACCACCCTTATGGCAGAAAGTGAAGAAGAACTAAAAAGCCTCTTGATGAAAGTGAAAGAAGAGAGTGAAAAAGTTGGCTTAAAGCTCAACATTCAGAAAACGAAGATCATGGCATCCAGTCCCATCACTTCATGGGAAATAGATGGGGAAACAGTGGAAACTGTCAGATTTTATTTTTTTGGACTCCAAAATCACTGCAGATGGTGATTGCCACCATGAAATTAAAAGACGCTTACTCCTTGGAAGGAAAGTTATGACCAACCTAGACAGCATATTAAAAAGCAGAGACATTACTTTGCCAACAAAGGTCCGTCTAGTCAAGGCTATGGTTTTTCCAGTGGTCATGTATGGATGTGAGAGTTAGACTATAAAGAAAGCTGAGCACCGAGAATTGATGCTTTTGAACTGTGGTGTTGGAGAAGACTCTAGAGAGTCCCTTGGACTGCAAGGAGATCCAACCAGTCCATCCTAAAGGAGATCAGTCCTGGGTGTTCATTGGAAGGACTGATGCTGAAGCTGAAACTCCAATACTTTGGCCACCTCATGTGAAGTGTTGACTCATTTGTAAAGACCCTGATGCTAAGAAAGATTGAGGGCAGGAGGAGAAGGGGACAACAGAGGAGAAGATGGTTGGATGGCATCACCAAGTCGATGGACATGGGTTTGGGTGGACTCCAGGATTTGGTGATGTACAGGGAGGCCTGGCATGCTGTGGTTCATGGGGTCACAAAGAGGTGGACACGACTGAGCGACTGAACTGGACTGAACTGAACTGCTGTATGACTACTGATAATAAGGAAGTTAATATCTCTGAGATTCAGGTCTGTTGTTTTAAAAAGCTTTGACTTGTGTTTTTCAATATTTGCTCATTAAATTATCTTGTTCATTTTTACCTGCTTCTTTAATTTTATCTGGGTTGTATTTTGGGCAGAGTAAGCTTTTTTTTTTCCATTTATTTTTATTAGTTGGAGGCTAATTACTTTACAATATTGTAGTGGTTTTTGCCATACATTGACATGAATCAGCCATGGATTTACATGTGTTCCCCATCCTGAACCCCCCTCCCACCTCCCTCTCTATCCCATCCCTCTGGTAAGCTTTTGCTTAGAGAAAACTTCTGCTGCTTGAGCTAAGTTTCAAGATAATTTTCAGATCTCTTTCTGAGGGAAAATTAAGTGAAAAAAATTGATAAAAGGAATAAGTTGAAGAATGTCACAATGGTGCAGAACCCACATTAGTGCATTCTTTCACCAGCCAGTAAGGACGCATTTTCTGTTGAAAGCCACGTTGACCATTTAGGTGTTTTTGAGAATATTCACAGAAATACATAGCTAGAGAGACAATCAAAGAGTCTTAACCACTGGGAAGCAGTGAGAAAGTCACTCTGTTCTAAAGTAGCGGATCAGAAAGTCCCTCTCAGTATTGAGTGCTTTCTTGCAGTGAAGTGGATTCACAAGTTTTTTTTTTTTTTTTTTTTTATAATCTTAAAACTATAAACTCATTGAGAGCAGGAATGTATTTTAGTTATATTTTTGGTTCCAAGCAATTTGTACCTTGCTTAGCACAAATGAAGTTCTTGGTTATTTTTTGCTGAGCAAATAAGAGTGAGTGACCAATTACATAGCAGGAATAAAACATTATGCATGTGGGTGGGGGATGATGATGCTATCAGGTCGTCATAAGTCTCACTTCCAAATAAAAGCTATACTTTATTACACTGTTTATTGAACTGTTCATATTTACTGTCATCTTACCTTTTTACACAGGAGATGCTCAAGAAAATAAATTCTGCCTTTTCTCCCAATATAATTGTTCCTAGCTTTGGATAAGTAACTTCTATAATAGAAAATCTCCTTACATGCAGTAGAATTCTTGGTCTGCCTTTCTGTATATGCAATTTTTTATCATGTAGACTCTTTTGGAGAGCTTGAAATTTAAGATTTGATACACCAAGGGTTCTGTTAGATTAAAGTAGTGGAATCGGTTTCTTAAACAGTGCACAGTTTTAGAGTATAATGTAAATTAAATCAACTTGTGATTCAGTAGTCTTTTTATTAGCTTTCAAATATTTATTTAAATAGAAATATTAAATTATGCATGGTGGAAAAGATGCCTTGCTTCCCTGACAATACATGAATGTCATAAAATGTTTTCCCTCTCTTATAATTGAGTCAAATGTAGGACATAGGTTAAAAACAGTCTTCAAACTTCATAATTTCTGACACTGTAAGTTATGCTGAGGTTAAAAGAGACATTAGTTGGCAAAGGATTTTTGATTATACATATGACAGGTGATTGGGGTGCAGATTGGAGATGATCTATTCTGCCTGGTGGCTCAGATGGCCAAGAATCCTCCTGCAATGCAGGAAACCTGGGTTCAATCCCTGGGTTGGAAAGATCCCCTGGAGGAGGGCATGACAACCCATTCCAGTATTCTTGCCTGGAGAATCCCCATGGACAAAGGAGCCTGGCGGGCTACAGTCCAGGCGGTCACAATGAATAGGACACAACTGAAGAGACTTAGCGTGGACACGCGCCGTTGCAGTGATCTCTATTGCACAGATGGCCAAGGTAGAAGAGACTAACTTCTTTGCATAAATTTTGAGGGTGGATTATAATTTCAAATGTGGCTATGCACTTGGAACATTTTATAAAGGAATATATAAGAAGAGGATTTTCTTTTTCTTGTATAAAATTAAAATTATAAAAGATAAAAAAGCAGCCTAATTCTCTCATTTAAATTTTGATCATATTAAACTTTGAATGAGGTTTTCCTGAGCTGTCCAAATAGCTGTCCAAAATAGGAAAACACTTTTTATCCAAATACTGCTGTAAATTTAGCTATACATTTACAATATTCTTTCATATGTATAAAAACATTTTTTATATATTTTCATGACTGTATATACACTGATATATATGGAATTATTTTGAAAACTCCATTTTCCCACTTTTTATAAGTTGTTTCATTGAATTGTTTTTAGTATAGCACTGAATGAATATTGCCTTTAATAAAAACCTTTAATTTCTCTCATCCTTTTCACAGATAAAAGTGTATGCTTTTTATCTTTTCCCTTAAGATGACAAGGGCTTCTCATCAGGGCGATCAGAAAGCATGACTGGCATGCTGAACCTAGTATCAGAACATTTTTGTTTTTTATTCTTTATTTCATCTGACCTTGGAATGAGGTAATGACTCCTAGATCATTTTTTCAAAACTGACTCTGCTTCTCATGCATTTACATTTCAGTGGCCCTTTGAATTATCTAACTCTCATGCTGCCTGGTTTGCATTTTTAAATGCTTATAATAAATAAAATTTAGGCAATTCTTATCCTCTGGGTTGGAAGGTATGGATGCGGGTTATGGAGAAAGCATCTGTTTCTCAGAAAGGTAGGACATAAACACAGCTTACTACCCCCAAAAGATTCAGCTACAAGAAGAGTAAAATGCACATAGTAAAAAAGAGACCTTAAGGTATAGAAAAAAGAGACCTTGAGGTATAGAATCAATTCAGTTCAGTTGCTCAGCCGTGTCTGACTCTTTGTGACCCCATGAACTGCAGCACGCCAGGCCTCCCTGTCCATCACCAACTCCCGGAGTTCACCCAAACTCATGTCCATTGATTTGGTGATGCCATCCAACCATCTCATCCTCTGTCGTCCCCTTCTCCTCCTGCCCTCCATCTTTCCCAGCAGAGGTATAGGATAGAGGATTCCAAACTTTGCCAAGCTTCAGTATCAGCAGGGAAGCTTGTTAAAATATTTATATACTCTAAACCTATTGAACCAAAATTTAGAATCCTAGGATGTGGGCAGCTGGCTAATATCCATCAAAGTCGGCAATACATGAGGTCAGGACCTAGCCCAATTGGAAGTAAGAAATGGAGGAAATTTCCTGCTGAACTTAACTCTTCCACTATTCAAGTCAGTTCACAGTTCTGAGGCATGGATTTCCATTGGTCACAGAATTTAGGTCATTAGTTAGTGTTGAAATTCCTTGCCCTTGATGACACTAAGGGTCAGTTGTCCCGAGAACTCAACTCGGTCTCATTTCCTCGTGTCCTGTGCAGCTGTTTGCTCTTCGTCCTTTCATTTGCCAGCGTAATATCTGCTAGCAGTTCTTCTTTTGGGCTTTTAATATTTCTTCTCATGTCCCTGGGCTTTTCCTGTTTTTATCTTCAGCCCTCGGAGTCAGTATTTCTCCTGTCTCAGAGACTGCCTCTGAATCATCCATAGTTTGGAACTCACCCTTTGGGAAACACCCAGATTCTCACACCTTTCATTTCTCCACCCTATTCAATCAGGTCAGGAATGGCTGCTGACGTTTCCCTTGACACCGAAAGGTGTGGTCAGACTAGAGGGGAAAATGCTTGTTGAATGTGGAGGGCTGTGTAGCTTCACTTCTTGGCTGCGAGGGCGAAGCCTCCCAGCTCAGTGATGTGCTGGGGCTGTGCGGCCTGACCGTCCTGAGCCAGGATTGTAGCCTGGAGCATCTGGCTGCTCTTCCAGGAACATTCCATTGGATAAACTGGATTTACTATTTCAAGTGTTTCCACGTCCCTGTCGTAGGTCAAAGAGGTAGAACTTATGACGGTAGTTTGAGCTTGAGAAACCCCACTGTACCCAGAATTGCCCTTTAGTTTATGAGACAGCAGTAGAAAAAGGGAGGGATAAGCAAGTATTTAATTATTGAGATTCAGTTGCTTGTATGTGGGGGATATGTACGGGAAAATCTTTACCTTTTCTACACGATTTACAAATTTATTTAATCCTCAAACAACTCTCAGGAAAAAAACAGAATTAAAATAGAAATTTGAGATTTGTCCTTAAATATATCTTTAGAAAAGTATACTTGAAATTCAGTGATTTATAGGGAAATATTGATCTAGAAGATTAGATCTATGGGGAATTCCCTGGAGGTCCAGCGGTTAAGACTCCAAGCTTCCAGCACAGGGGGAAAGGGTGGATCCCTTGTTGGGTAAGTACGATCCCATATGCTACATGGCATGGCCAAAATTTTTTAAAAAAAATGTTTTTTAAAAAAAAAAGTTAGAATTTTTACCTTTATTCTGATTAAATATATGTCTGTTTTGAGACTGAGGTTTTGTTTTGTTTTTTTAGTACTTTTGAGAGAGACACTTCCCTAGGAAAAAATAGGTCTGGGATTCCATGATGTTCTTTGGTTGATATTCTGAATTATAGAATTGGAATTCTGCCTCTTAAATTAGAATATGGAGGAATGTCAAAGCCAATCCTGGTCCTGAGGTATGTGAGCTGTCGCTCCACTGTTTGGTCAGTGAAAAATCAGGAGGTCAGAAATGTACTTGCTTAGCAATTTCTGTGGACCAAGATATGGTGAAAGGCACTTTACACACTTTCATTTAATCCTACTAGAGAATTATTAGCTTCTGGAGCCCATAGGTTATGCCTAAGGAAACTGTGTTTCTGAGATGTTAAGTAACTTGACCAAGGAGGAGCTGAGATTAAGTTTCATCTCACCCCCCAGCCCCATCGTCCTCTTGTTCCCACAGGACCACATACAGCCAGCATTCCATCACAGATACTGGCACAGAGGAAAGGCTGGGAATGCCTGCTATGCACACAAGTCTCTGACTATATCATGCACCAGCTTGCTACAGGGCTGCTGCTGCTAAGTCGCTTCAGTCGTGTCCGACTCTGTGCTACCACACAGATGGCAGCCCACCAGGCTCCCCCGTCCCTGGGATTCTCCAGGCAGGAACATGGCTACAAAGGCCCAAATAACAACTCTGTGTGCTCCGTATCCCTTTATTGGCACATCTTCTTTTGCATGGTTATCCAGTGCGAGTATGTGGTGAGTTGGGGCTGTGGGTGGAAGCTGCTGCAATTATTTTTGCCTCAGGTAGAATGCTGACATCAGTTGTAATGAGATTAAAATCTTCTACTCAGCTGTTGCTTGAAATATTCTCTTGTGTTCTCATCCAACTGCTTTAACTAATTGAAGTGACTTAACCATATAATTATTTTCAAATGTTTACAATTACTTTTAGATAAATATAAATGAATGCTTGCCTGTGTATGAACAACAAAAAGAATAATTTGGTACCTCTTCCCAAATAGTCTAACCTTCCTAAGACATTGTGGGAGGAAATCAAGTATATACCACAGTGAAGTTCAAATGACATAAATGAGCAATTTAAAAACTAAAATGAATATTACTTTCATGTTCACCAAGATGTAGTAGCCCCATTCCTCCCAACTCCCCCTCCTTACGACTGAAAATCCCTATTTATCACATGACAAGACAAGTGTTGGAAGACTCTGAAAGACTAAAAGAGGAAGGTGAGGTGGGCTGCCTGGGAACTTGAGGGACTTGAGAAACTTGAGGAACTAAACATCATTGAGTACCTTCAATCTCCATTTTGCCTGTCATATACCCTGGACAGGGGGCTGCAGAAATCTCCATCCTGTGACCACCAGCAGGTGCAGACCAAAAAGCTCTAAGAAAATCCTGTTTTCCTTAGCCAAACAATCAAGACTATGGTGGCCTAACAACATAAAAATTTGGGAGCAATGTCTGTCAAACGTCATCAGTAAAACCACATCTATAGACAAGGAAACTAAAGTTCTGAGATGTTAAATAACTTGCACCAGGTGGATCTGAGAGTCTAAATTCGGTTTACCCCACCTAAAAAGCCCATAGTCCTCTTGGGTTTCAGCAGTGCTGAGCTGGAAGTTAATTCTCTGCACCCTCCAAATGCTGATACCGTAATATTAGACTGTGATAAGTCACATATATTTCATTATGTTGCATATGGAGAGTAACCAGTAAGGAAACTATGCACAACAGTATACTAAAAATCACTGTGAGTGAGGCATCCCCAGCCTGTGGGCTGAGGACTAGAACGGGGCCACACAGTAGGAGGTGAACAGCACGCCAGGGAGAGAAGCTTCATGTGCTGCTCCCCTTGGCTTCCCACTGCTCACATTACCACTTGAACCATTGTTCAAGTTACCCCCTGAACCATTGCTCAAAGTACCCGCTGAACTATCCACCACTCCCCAACCCCCGGTTCGTGGAAAAATTGTCTTCCATGAAATCGATCCCTGGTGCCAAAAACGGTTGAGGACTGCTGCTGTAAATAAATCAAGATAGAAGCCTTAAAAGGGATCAAATAACCCACAGGAAAGTAAGAAAAGAGAAACAGAGGGAAGAAACAGGAAGCAAGTTATAAAATGACAGAATTAAACCTGAAAATATCAATTGTTGTCATTAAGTTGCTAAGTCACGTCCAACTCTGTGGCCCCATGGACTGCAGCTCTCCAGGCTCCTCTGTCCTCCACTATCTTCTGGAGTTTGCTTAAATTCATGTCCATTGAGTCAGTGATGCTATCTAACCATCTTATCCTCTACTGCCCCCTTCTCTTTTTGCCTTCAGTCTCTTAGAAGAGGTCATAGGTACAAAATTTGTGATGTTGCATTAGGCAAGGGATTCTTAGATGTGACACCAAATGCATAAGCAGCAAGAGAAAGATAGATACACCGTGCTATGCTGTGTTTAGTCGGTCAGTCGCGTCTGTTTCTCCGCGACCCTGTGGACTGTAGTGGGTTTCCATGCCCTTCTCCAGGGCATTTTCCCAATCCAGGGATTGAACCCACGTCTCCTGCATTGCAGGCAGATTCTTTACCATCTCAGCCACCAGGAAAGCCCATAGATACACTGGACTTCATAAAAATTTAAAACTTTAATGGTTCACAGCACTTCATAAGGAAAATGTAAAACAACTCACAGAATCGGAGAAAATATTGCAGATTATATATTTGATCCAAGGGACTTATATCCAAAATATGTAAAGTACTCTCACAATTCAAGAAGACAATACAATTTTGGAATGAGTAAAAGTTCTGAATAGATACCTGTCTCCCATGAAGTTATACAAATGACTATTAAAATAGAAAAGAAGCTATGCATCATTAGTCATCCGAGAAATGTAAATCAAGACCACAGTGAATCACTACTTCTCACCCATAAGGATATATAGGTATTATCAAAAGACAGATAATAACAACTGTTGATCAGGTTATTGACAAACTGGAGCCCTCATTCATTTCTGGTGAGACTGTAAGATGGGACTGTCACTTTGGAAAATGATGTGGTAGGTCTTGCTAAAAATAGAATTACCATTTGAGATAGACTATTGATACTATGTATAAAATAGGTAACTGAAGAGAACATACTATATAGTACAGGAAACTCTGCTCAATGGTCTGTGGTGACCTAAATGGGAAGGAAATCCAAAAAGTGGGGATAAATGTATACATATAGCTAATTCACTTTACTGTACAGTAGGAACTAACACAACATTGTTAACTAACTATACTCCAATAAAAATAAACAAAAAACCAGAAAAACAAAAGAATTACCAATTACCATCTGACCCAGCAATTCTCCTCTTGGCTATATACCCGAGATACAGAAACATACATTCATACAATAAATTGTACATGAATGTTCTAGCAGCATCATTCATAGTAGCGCTCAAACAGAAGCAACCCAAATGTTCATCAACTTATTAAATGGATGAAATTTGTATTATATTCAGGAAATGGAAAATTTTCCACAAAAATGGAATGAGGTACTGATACGACAGCATGGATGAACTTTGGAAACCTTATGCTGAGTGAAACAATTATTCATAAAAAACCCATGTAATGTATAATTCCATTTATATGAAAAGTCCAGAATAGGTAAATCTGTAGAGTCCAGAAGCAGATAGCTGGTTTCCTAGGGCTTAAGATAAGAGTTGGTGGGGGGGGGGGGTGGGTATGAAGGAAAACAGAGAGACAATACTAATTGGTGTGGGTTTCTCTGGGAGATGATGTAAATGTTCAAAATTGATTATGGCAATGGTTGAGCAAGCCTAGGAATATACAAAACTCACTGAACTATGTCCTTTAAATGAGCCAATTTTATCATATGTGAATCAACAAAACTGTTGAAAATGCAAATGGTCTAAATACTCCAATTTAAAGACAGATTTTGGCATAGTGGATAAAAAACATGATCCAATAATATGCTGTCTGTAAGTTATTCACTTCAAATAAAACACAGACTGGCTGAAAGCAAAAGGGTAGAAAAACATACACAGTACAACATTAATTTCTAAAAGCAGTTGTTATATTAATACCGGATAAAGTAGACTTCAGAGTAAAGAAAATTATTAGATGCAAAGAGTGGCACTGCAGAATTATAAAAAAAGATCAGTTCATCAGGAAAGGATAACTACTCTAAGTGTGTACTCCTTAAAACAACAGAGGCTACAAATATATGAAGGAAAATGAAATACTACTTGGAATATTCTTAACTTCTTTAAATCCTACTGCATCTGTAACAATGGCCTTTACTTACAGCATAAGTTATACTTTTTATATCCAAGTCTGATTCCTCAAAGAATTGCCTCTATCTTTTTACCCTTGTAATTCTATGCTGTGTTAGGTATTGAATTATGTGTGTGTGTGTGTGTTGTGTGTATTTACACCATATAGACAAAGTCAATGATTCCATAATCGTAGAATTTAGGGTTGTTGCTGCTCAGTCCCCAGTCATGTCCGACTCTTTGTGACCCCATGGACTGCACCACGCCAGGCCTCCTTGACCCTCACCATCTCCCGGAGTTCACCTAAGTTCATGGTCATTGCATCGGTGATGCTCCAGCCATCTCATCCTCTGACACCCTTCTCTCCTTCTGCCCTCAGTCTTTCCCAGCATCAGGGACTTTTCCGATGAAAATTTAGAGTTAGGTGATCATCTTTAAGGCTCTTTTTATGACACATTCACAGAAGCAGAGAATCAAGTTAATTCCATAAACATATACTGGTAATATTTTTGACGCTCTAAGCCTGTTGAAAAGCAGCAGCATTTCTTGCGAAGTGATATGATGGAGAACGATCTCTACCCAAAGAGATAGTATGAGCTTAAGAAATAAAGAAAAATTTTAGTATTCGTGTTTGGGAGCGATACGTTTTGTGTTAGGAATACCTATAAAATGTAGGCAGACTTGTCCGCTATCTTCCTGAACCTCATAGGTAAAATAATTTTCTTTCTAATTTACTCCTCTTAAAGTATGCAAATTAAATACTCTAACAGCTTGTTATTTTACTAAACAAATACAACAATATATAAATTTAATTTAAATAAATCATTATATTTTGTATAAATCAATACAAGCTGGGCTTTGGTAATTTTAATATATTACCTGCGTAAATCCTATCCACTATGATAAATAACTCCAACATAGTCATCTGTGGAAGAGGATGAGTCTCGAATACTTATATAGCTCCTTTCATCAGCATCACCCCGCATTTTGTCATCTAATTTTGGTTGAATAGCTCTTTGTTTGTAATCTTTATACATCTAGATTATATATACTCACATCCCTACTTGATTTATCAGCTTCAAGCATTAAGCTTATATAATTATTTCCAAAGTTTCTGAGGCCTAAAATATTTGTTATAATTTATAATTATAATGCCCAATTTTTTTCCTTACTTATGTATGTTAAATGGTTACAGGGCTCACCTCCAAACTTTTACAGTGGACTTTGTAAGTTGACTGGACTGATTTCTAAATCTATGAATCATGCATAGTTTGTAGATCCCTTTGGGAGATGCTGAGATTCTCAGAGGTTTTACACGTGTAATCAAGTGAAGGCAGTACTGACTTTCCCTCTCTGCCACCCTGGTGTCAAACAAGGCTCAAGGTCCAGCTATGCTGCAGTTTGGAGCCTTTTTCTTTTATCTATTCACATTTCTGTGTTTTGACCTCCTGAATGTGAAACTTTTAATTTAAGAGCATTTGTGTTTACATATTTAAGTTTTCAAGCTCTATTGCTTAGTTCTTAATGATTGATATTCTGTCTGTGCTTTTTGACAAGCCAAAGATTTCTTGGCGTGAAAGAGAAGTCCTTGATATTTGTTTTAGAGAGCCCATTGGAGAGATTTATAAAAAGCAGAAATGTTAGGATTTTGTTAAAGGAACATTTGAAACGTTAAAAGATGGAGAGGGGTTTCCCTGGTGGCTCTGTGGTAGAGAATCAACCTGTCAGTGCAGGAGACGCAGGTTCTATCCCTGTTGGGGAGAATCCCACATACTGCAGAGCAACTAAGCCCATGAGCCTGTGCTCTAGAGCCCGGGAACCACAACTACTGAAGCTCACGTGCCCTAGAGTCTGTGCTCCTCAGAAAGAGAAGCCTTTGTTAACTTCAACTAGAGAAAAGCCTGTGTGCAGCATTGAAGACCCAGCATGGCCAAGAGCAAATAAATAAATAAATGAATAAATAAAATTATTAAAAAAAAAACAAAGAATATGGTAAGCTTGGTGGAGATGCTAGGCAGAAAGAATTGTTTGCTACTCGTTCTGTTCTTGGAAATGTGTATCTGTATGTAATGTACACAGAAACAGACCCACTACCATGCATACCCAGGAGGTGAAAATGGGATCAAAAGCGGTCTTCCGGAATATGTGGCAGGCACTATTTTGTGGCTGCCTCTCGCTTGTCATCTGGGCATTGTTATAGGAAGTACCAATGAATGGACATGAACTTGAGCGAACCTGGGGAGATGGTGAGGGACAGGGAAGCCTGGCATGCTGCGGTCCGTGGAGCTGCAAAGAGTCGGACATGACTTGAAGACTCAACAACAACAACAACATAAGAAGTACAGTCTATCTCAGGGGTTCAGAAGGGTAAGAACAGGGTGAAATATGAAATTTTAAAATTTCACAACTTATTCTATCAGTGATTATCATCCAGCTTTACTATTTAAGTAGCAACACATCCTGTGTTTGATTGTCATAAAGAATACTTTTTCTGAAGTGGTTTTCTTGAGAGTACTGTTACACAATGGTCTTTGTGTCCTCCGCTAGACCTTCGTACACCAGAGTGGGTCACATTTCAGCCATCCCATTTCACCGTAACTTTTAGGCAATATTAATTGGTTTCTGGTGAATGGCAATACATAAGCTAGCATTAATTCCAGAGTCCTGTCCCCCCAGTAACAGCAAAGAAACTAATAAAATGTATTGAATTTTAATCTGCCCTTTTACCTCTTATTCCTTGAATAAACTTTAGAATTTATTTTGTTAACATACAAGGAACCTCTGACATTATTTTCCTGGAATAAAAATTGATTCATTTTCATTCATCTGAAATACCAGATGGACTGTCAGATTCAAATGAAGTTTTGTTGCTTTATGGTAATACTTAATGATTAAGATATTGTCCAGATAGATTAACACCTAGACCCTGGCAGTCTTATAGTCTGGCATTTAGGTTTAGGTATATGGTGCATTTGTAATACTGCATGCAAGCCAAAGAACATTGCTATCCACTGTTAAAATTTACATATAAATTATGTATGAGGAATTGTTTATAACCTAAGATAGTGATATTATTTAAAAGCATTTTATTAGATTTAGTTTTAGATTTGTAACCTGATTTGATAACTGCTCTTTTCAAATTGTTCTTTCTAAATGTCTTGATCTTTGGGGCATTTTAGTTCAGTCATAAACTGCCTTATGATTATGGACTGAAAACTGCTACAAGTTTGGGTAAATACTTGGGATTAATACTGAAGAGCCTTTTAGTATCCAAATAGTTTATATTTTCATGGACTTTTGAGTTTTAATAAAGTGACCTTCATCTCTATGTTAGATTTTTGGAGCTGCATATGGGAATTTTGTATTTTTATTTTCAAAAACAATTCAAGATTTCTCTGAAAGTGAAAGTCGCTCTGTTGTTTCCAACTCTTTGCGACCCCATGGACTACACAGTCCATGTAGATTCTCCAGGCCAGAATACTGGAGTGGGCAGCCGTTCCCTTCTCCAGGGGATCTTCCCAATCCAGGGATCGTACCCAGGCCTCCCACATTGCGGGCGGATTCTTTACCAACTGAGTTATCAGGGAAGCCCTCAAGATTTCTCTAGGGATTTTTATTGATCATTGGGATGGTAAGTTTTTGAGGGGTTTTGTAATGACTAAGAGACTGTGTAAATCTTCATAGTATTATTAGATTTTGTCAGTCTGCACAAGTTATACCTATGTATTGTATTGATGAGGAAGGAACACTGCATTAAACATGTGAAATACTTCATGTGTGTTACTTGAAAATGACAAATACTTTATATGGGTTACTTAGAAATGACAAAAACTATCATGTAATAGAAAAAAATATGCTTTGAAACATAATCTCTAGTGCTGTATTTTCTCTACTATAGTTAAACTGCACTCCTCATGTTATTCATAAGAATGAGCTTTGCCATCATTTTTAAAAGCTAAAATAATTGGGATGAGAAACAGAAAATGCCCAAGAAGTTATTCTGATAAGAATTACAAGTCTAGGTCCAGAAAGTCAGTAAACCAGAATTTGAGGCTTGATCATTTTTATTTTTGTAACTTTAACAGTCCTATAGCAATAATTGACAATTTGCTGGTTTTAACAGGAAGCACATTACTCTACGGCCATCTGGACATCCTAACAGAACCTATGCCTCTGGATGAGGGAAAGGAATGATGATTAGATAGATGTTTTGGCAGAAAAACCCCTTTTTTAATGTCTTGGGATTTGGGATGTAAAACCAACGGCCATAATTTTGAAACATCTGTCCTTTTCATGATCTACTCTACATGAAAAGAGATTAGGAAATGGAGTGTCCTCAAACACCACTTTGTCGCAGTGATCAAAAATTTTTATTTTATCCACATATGTAGATACAGTCAAATTTGCTTCTTAGTAAAACCTATTATACCAAACGTGTAGCTTTCTTCTTTTTTCTGAATTCAGCATTGTCTTTATTAACTGGATTAGTTTATTGTTTGTATATCCACTCACTCCTAAAGAGGGAATGAGTGATTTTACCCTAAAAAGACATAGATATAATAAAAATGGGAACATTCACTAAGTATTGCATGATAGCGAAAGGATGATTAAACCAACATTTGTTAAGGACAGTAACTATAATTGACTATGAAAATTGAGGATGTGCTCTTTGACCTTGAGTCATTTTCTTACTGTTTAAAACTGGTGTCCAACTGTCCTTTGGATACAAGTCCCTCTCCTGGAAAGAAAGAGAAGTGAGAATGTCAGTGAATCTAACACCCTAGACCCCCAGATTGGGAGAATTTAAAAGTGAATGGTGCGCTTTTCCCCTTCTGTCAAACCTCTTGGCTTCCTGGGTTCTTTTAATCCTCTTTTATTCTTTCTCCCCCTCTGAGAGTAGATTCTATGGGAAAGCCTTTCCCTGAATCTTTTTCCTGTTAGTCCTCTCCTAGGGGATAACTCTGTCTTCTGCGGTGCTAATCTTTTGTCTTGCTTTGAAACTCCTGGAAAAACTTGGTGCCATCTGCCTCATTCTGACTATTTTTTGTTCTGTGATGTGTGAGCTCTCAGTTCAGTTCAGTTCAGTTGCTCAGCTGTGTCTGACTCTTTGCGACCCCAGGGACTGCAGCACACCACGCCTCCTTGTCTATCACCAAGTCCTGGAGTTTACCCAAACTCATGTCCTTTAAGTCGGTGATGCCAATCCAACCATCTCATCCTCTGTCGCCCCCTTCGCCTCCTGACTTCAATCTTTCCCAGTATCAGGGTGTTTTCAAATGAGTCAGCTCTTCGCATCAGGTGGCCAATATCTTGGAGTTTCAGCTTCAGCATCAGTCCTTCCGATGTATCAGATTTCCTTTGGATCTCGTTATTGGCTAGAATGAGTCAGAACCTGCAGTTACAACCTTCCTTGGACTGCACTGGATTATGGGCCTTCTCTGTGCAGTACTAGGATGGAATTAAATGTAACTCTCACCCCACTTTCCAATGCTCCTAGTCTATCTTCCACTAGCGTCCTTTCCAAGGCTGTTCCCTCCTCCTCTGCCTGTATGACTGACCGGAGGCACATGCTAGGGTGGGTTACTCCCTTACAGGAGGAAAAGGCCTGCACAAGCTTCCAGGGAGTCAGCTTTAAAGGGGAAGACACAGTGAATTACAAAACTCTCGGAGTATAATGAAAGCAAATAGAGCAGTTTACAGGGAAGAAAATAACCCCTTCAGAAGGGAACTGGGATCTTTTTTTTTTATATTTAGAAAAAAAAAACTCTTCATTATTCCAACTAGTCATCTATTTAAAAGTTAAGAGTTATAGGTACTATAACACACCTATTAGAAAGGCTAAATTTTAAAAATATTAATAATAGAAAATGCTGAATTAGAACAAAAGATTTTACCATTTGTATGGAAACACAAAAGACCTGAATAACCAAAGCAATCTTGGAAAAAAAAAAAAAATGGAGCTAAGAATCAGCTCCCTGACTTCAGACTATACTACAAAGCTGCATTAATCAGAAGAGTATGATACTGACAAAAAAGCAGAAGTATGAATCACTGCAACAGGATAGAAAGTCCAGAGATAAACCCACGCACCTATGGTCAATTAATCTACGACAAAGGAGGCAAGAATACGCAATGGAGTAAAGATAGTCTCTTCAGTAAGTGGTGCTGGGAAAACTAGGCAGCTACATGTAAAAGAATGAAATTAGAACATTCTCTAACACCAAAAAAATAAACTGAAAATGGATTAAAGGCCTAAATATAGGACAACGTGCTATGAGGCTAGAGGAAATCATAGGCAGAGCACTCTTGGACATAAATCACAGAAATGTTTTTTGGAATCCATCTTCTAAACCAAAGGAAATGAAAGCAAAAATAAACGAATGCGACCTAATGAAACCTAGAAGTCTTTGCACAGCAAAGAAAACATCCACAAAACAAAAAGACAAGCTAATGAAAGAGAGAAAATATCAATATTTGCTAATGATATGACTGATAAGGGATTAATATCCAAGGTATATAAACAACTCATACAACGCCACATCAAAAAAACAAACAACCAGATTAAAAAGTGGGCAGAAGTACTGTATAGACATTTTTCCAAAGAGGAAATGCAGATGATCAACAGGTACATGAAAAGATGCCCAACATTGCTAATCATTAGGAAAATGCAAATCAGAACGCACAATGAGGTATCACCTCACACCTGTCAATAAACACAAGCTATCGGGTGTAAGACAGGCTTAAAAATATATTGTACAACATGGGGAATATAACCAATATTTTATAATAACTGAATGGAAAGTAACCCTTAAAATTTGTGTTTAAATTTTTTAAAAATTATAAAAAGCAGATGCAGAGAATGCAGAGAAACTGGATCTTTCATCATTGTTGATGACAGTTTAAAATGGTACAAACATTCTGTAAAGGAATTTGAAAGTTTCTTTTTTTATTAATTGATTTTTGAGATAATTATACATTTATATGCAGTTGTAAGGAATAATACAGAGGGATTCCATATACGTTTTACCCAGTTTCCTCCATGGCGACAGTTGGCAGAATTATGGTAAAATGTCAGTTCTATAATTTCTACTTGGTTCTTTTATATAGATATACATATATACACACACATTCTGTTTCTTTGCAGAGAAGTTATAACTTTTACTTCCGCAAAGCAATAATACAATATAATTTCCCAGATGTTGAAATTGACAGTCAAGATACAGAATCCTTTGACACCAGGATTCCTCATGTCTTCCTGTTACAGCCACAGTCCTTTCCCTCTTACTCCTCTTACCCGACCCTTTCCTTAGCCTTCATGTCACAAGAATTTCATATAAAATCAATAGTCAAGCATGTACCTTTGATATTGGACTTTTTTCTCAACATATTTTTCTATAGATTCATCGAAGTTGTTGCATGTATCAGTAGCTGATTCCTATATACTGCCAATTCTTACCATATTCTATGGTATGAATATACAAATTTGTTTCACTCTTCACCCATTGAAGGACATCTTTGTGGTTTCTAGGTTGGGGCTATAAAGAATATAGGTGCTACATTCATGAATAAATGTTTGTGTCAAAAATCTTCATTTCTCCAAGTTAAATGCCCAAGAGTGCAGTTGCTGGATCATGTGGTAATTGCATATTTACTTTTTAAAGAAACTGCAAGAATATTTCCCAGTGTGACTATAGCATTTTACATTCCCACCAACAACGTGTGGGTGAACCAGTTTGTCTGCATTCTTACCGGCTTTTGATGTAATCAATATTTTTTGTTTTAGCCATGCTGATTGGTATGTAGCAATGCCTCATTGCGACTTTAATTTGCATTTTCCTAATGGCTGGTCTTTTCATTTGCCTACCTGCCATTAGAATATCCTCTTTGGGAAATGTCTCTTCACTTTTTTGCCCATTTTCTAGTTGAATTGTTTTTTATTGTTTAGTTTTGAGACCTCTTCATATATTTTAACTTTAGTGCTTCGTTGGATATGTGGTTAGCCGATATTTTTTCTTAGAAGAATCTTTCACAGAGCAAATGTTTTATATTTTTATTTGATCCAAGTTTCATTTTACGGATCATACTTTTGGTATCAAGCACGAGAAGCCTTTTCTTATCCCTAGATCCCTAAGATTCTCCTTTTTTTCTAAAAGTTTTGCATTCAAGTCCATGATCTGTTTTGAATTAATTTTTGCATGAGGTGTGAAACATCAGTCAAACATTGCTCCACTTTTATTTATTTATTTCTGGTTGCGCTGGGTCTCTGTTGCCGCGCCTGGGCTTTCTCTGGGTGCAGTGAGGGAAGGGGGCGCTGCTCTCTATTGAGGTGCGTGGGCTCTGGGCACACGGGCTCAGTGACTGACTCGGTCTCCAGCGCGCAGGCTCGGCAGGTAGGGTCCCAGGCTGAGTTGCTCTGCAGCCTGGGGAATCTTCCTGGACCAGGGGTTGAGCCCACGTTCCCTGCCCTGAAAGGCAGACCCCTCACTGCTGCAGCACCAGGGATGTCCAGGCTAGCTTTGTTTTTGTGTCCTGAGTGTCCAGCTCCTCCCGCGCCGTTTCTTGAAAAGTCTGTCCTTTCTTCATTTAATCGCTCTGTGCCTTCGTCAAGAATCCTCTGGCATGTTTGTGTGGATCTGAGTCTGGGTGCTTCACTCTGTTCCACAGTCTGTTTCTGATGCATGTGTCTACCCCTCTATTACTACCCCATCTCACCCCTGCCCCCGGCCAGTAATGATTGCTGTAGCTACACACCTATAACTTATCACAGTCTACTACTGTCATTTAATCAGTTGAAGTGAAATATGAAAACCTTACTTCTTCTTATACCCCTTTGCCCTACCTTATTTATAATACAATTATCTTAAATATTTCCTCTCCATGCATTCTAGACATATTAGATAGGGTTATGATTTTTTGCTTCAATCATAATTCCTAATTTAGAAAACTCATGTGAAGAAGGAAAGCCTAATGTATTTACCCACACTTTTTCTTGCCCTGTTCTTTTTTTCTGCCTGATGTTTCAAATTTCCTTCTATCATTATCTCTTTCCTGTTTATAGAACTTTCTCTTGCCTTCCTTGTAATGTAGGTCTGCTGTTGACAAATTTTCTTAGTTTTCATTGATCTGAAAATGTACTCATTTTTCTCTTCATTTCTAACGAGTATTTTCACCAGATATAGCATTCTGAGATGACAGTTGTTTTCTTTCATCCCTTGAAATGAACTGTGCCACTTCCTTCTAGCCTCCATGGTTTAAATGAGAATTACATCATTGGAATTACTTTTCCCCTTTAAGTAAGGCATTGTTTTTCCTAATCTGCTTTCAAGATTTTTTCTCTTGTCTTCAGTTTTCAGGAGTTTAGTTACGATGTGTTATGGCATGAATTTTTTTGTTTCGCTTTTTTTATCCTCTTTAGGTTTGATTTCGACTTCTTAAATCTGCAGTTTATGTCTCTTGCAAAATTTGAGAAATCTTCAACCTTTATTTCTTCCAGTACTCTTTTAGATCTGCCATCTTTTTACTCTCTCTTAAGGACTCAGATGATGTAAATTCTAGGTCACTATGGCCCTTTATTTATTTATTTGTCTCTGTTATTCAGATCTGATAATTTTATTTTTTTGTCTTTCAGTTCACTGATTCTTTCCTCTGTCTCTTTCCTTGTGTTGTTGAGCTCATTCTTGGTCTTTTTTTCAGTTCTAAAATTTCTATTTGATGTCTTTATTGAACTTTCTGCTTTTTTGTTGAGACTCTTTTTTTTCATTTGTTCCCTTTGCTTTTTCATTTGTTTTAAGTATGTTTGTAGTTGTTCATTGCAGATTTTTATCATGGCTGCTTTAAAATCTCTCGTCAGATAATTATAACACCCATGTCATCTTAGTTTGGGCATTTATCGATAGTTATTTTTTATTAAGTTTGAAATCTTCCTGGTTCTTGGTATGATGAGTGGTTTTTTAAATTTTATTTTACTGATACCTAGAGATTTTCATATTATGTTATGAGATTCTGGATCTTATGTAAACTTCCTGCTTTAACTGAATTTCTCTTACCCTGTTCTGGCAGGGCAAGGGGGAATACAGCCTCCTACTGCTAGACAGATGAAGTGCAAGTACCCTCCGGGGACTCTCTTCACACCCAAGAGTGGGCCTCCTTCCTATTGCTGGGTGAGAGTGCATGTTCTGGCTGCCCACAGTAGTTTTCATTTATACTGTGTATGGAAGCCTCTTTATCAGCTTATGGGGGTGTGAAAGTCCCAGCTCCCTGATTGCCTTTCTCTGCTGCAGCTGCTGCTAAGTCGCTTCAGTCATGTCCGACTCTGTGCGATCCCATAGACGGCAGCCCACCAGGCTCTGCCGTCCCTGGGAGTCTCCAGGCAAGAGCACTGGAGTGGGTTGCCATTTCCTTCTCCAATGCATGAAAGTGAAAAGTGAAAGTAAAGTCGCTGAGTTGTGTCCAACTCTTAGCGACCCCATGGGCTGCAGCCTACCAGGCTCCTCCGTCCATGGGATTTTCCAGGCAAGAGTACTGGACTGGGGTGCCATCGCCTTCTCTGACCACTCCTTAATTGGGAGAGGAAAATTGGGCATGCCTCCCTGCAACCTTGCAAAGCTAGCAGTCTGTGCTCCTCACCTGGCTTTGCTGATGGGCAGGAACACATCTTTTCTTTTTCTTGCTGTGTTTGACTGAAATAAACTGGCTGTCCAGAATTTTGTCTTGCTCAACAGTAAGTATTTTTGTTGGGCTTTTTTGTGGCTATATCCATTGGCATTTCTGTGTTAGTAACTTGTTCAATTCCAAGTCTGGGGCATATAGGACAAGGAGTAAACCCAGGGAACTCAATATTCTGTCCTTTGAGTCTTGAAGTCCTTAGCTAGTCTGCCTTTGCTACCCTACTTTTTAGAGTCTTCCTGTGTTTGTTTTATATACGATGTATAGGGCTTTTACTTGTTTTTAGGATGAGAGATATAGAAAATACATCTACTTCATCTTTCTTAGAAGTAGAAATAGCAGTTTCTTGTAAAATTAAACATAACCCTCTCTATTACCAAGGAGCTGCCTCTTTGGTGACTTAATCCAGAGAAATGAAGACATATTCACCCAGAAACCTTTTGTGTTCCAAACAGCTTTATTTGTAACAGCAAAGACTGGAAATAAGTCAAATATCCTTCATGATAAGACCACTGTGGTATATCCATACAGTGGAATAGTACTTAGTAATGAAAAGGAGAAGTCTTTTGATACCTAAACTACTTGGATGGATCTCAATAATGTTGATCTCAATAATGCTGAGAAAATGAAAAAATAAAAACAATTTAAAATTGTTATATACTGTGTATTTCTATTTATATAACATTCTCAATGTGAGAAAATTATACTGAATGAGATTTCACTAGTTGCCAAGGAGAGTTGGGAGAAGGATGTAACTATTAAGGGTTAATACAATAGAGTTTCTTTGTAGTGATGGAAAAGTTCTGTACCTTGATTGTGGCGATATTTACTCAAATTTATACTTTCAGTGAAATTTCATAGACTCACACACAGACATATAAATGAGTACATGTAAAAATTGGTAAAATCTAATTAAGATCTTCACCTGGGTGAATAATATTGTACTAATATCAACTTCCTAATTTTGATAATGTGCTATGGTTATGTTCATCATATATTTATCTTCACTGGAGGAATCCGAGTGAAGGGCAAACAGGAACTCTATGTATTCTGCAACTTTTTGCAAGTTTTAACTGTTTCAAAATGAAAAGTTATTTTAAGCATAGTTAATAATAAAGATAAAATTGTAATGTTGAGAAAGTTTTTAAAAGTTGAGAAGGTTAAATGTTTTCTGTGGTATGTTGATTATTCTACATTTTCCATCCTCTAACTCTAAATCCTCTCTTCCCTGCTCTAGCTTATTCCCAAGAGGCTTAGTTTTATTGACTGTATCACCTCCTCTTCCACATCTCTATCTTTTAGCAAACTGTTAATTCTGTTCTTTCTCTTATCCCTAAGACCTAGTGATAGAGATAGCTCTCTCTTATTTTTAGAACCTTTGTTAGTTCCCGTCATGTTGTTTGTATCACTAGATATAGCCCTTTTTTAAAATTCTTTTCAGTTAAAACATTTGGGTGTGCTATCTACCCCTGCTAGGATCCTGATACATTTGGCAAAAAATAATAACAATAATAAATATATAATGGAATGACAAATGATAGGCTGGACAAATATTTGTAACTCATGTGATAAAAAATTCCTTTCCCTGACGTACAAGACTTCCTATAAAATGATATGATGAAAACTAACACCCAAAGAAAAATGGACAAAGGGTATGAATAAGCATGTCAGAGAGGAGACATTCCGAATGGCCAATAAGCTTGTGAAAATATGCTCCTGCATTAGTATTTAGAGAAATACAAATTAAAACAATAATGAAATACTATTTTCACACATAAGATGGAGTCACACTCCCCTTTAGGACTTAAGAATTCTCTTTGCTACTGAGAGTTTATGTGACTGACAATTCTCATCTGATTACCTTTCTAAGAATTTTTCTCCCTCAAATGGAATATATTGCCCAAAATTCTGCCCTTCTCCTGCAAGCAGTGATTCATGATGTGAGATACAGAGGTCCAATTCCTTGCTCCAAGGTGGACAACTTACAGTTGTAAAGGGCTCTTTTCCAGGGATCTCAACCCCCAGCGCAGCATGTGTGAACTTGTAGGGATGTATGAACCCTTGTAATGTGAAATGTTGCAATCTCTTTTGGAAAGCAATCTCACATAATCATTGAAAAAGAAATATGTATCTTTTGACTTAACCATTCTGATTTTCAGTGTTAGAAACAAGAAAACATAAATGAAGTGTCAGTTCAGTTCAGTCGCTCAGTCACGTCTGACTCTTTGCGACCCCGTGGACTGCAGCACACCAGGCCTCCCTGTCCATCGCCAGCTCCCTGAGCTTGCTCAAACTCATGTCCACTGACTTGATGATGCCATCCAGCCATCTCATCCTCTGTCGTCCCCTTCTCCTCCTGCCTTCAATCTTTTCCAGCATCACGGTCTTTTCAAATGAGTCAGTTCTTCGCCTCAGATGGCCAAAATATTGGAGTTTCAGCTTCAGCACATTTGCAATTTTATTTGCTGGGATAACAGAAAGTAGCCTAATATCCATCAATAAAGAAATGACCTACCATTAGAGATGGTACATCTATGCCCTGAGATGTGATGGTCCTAGGAAGAATGGACTAGATTTGTTATCTGTGGCATGCACAAGGCATCTGAATGTCAATGGCTTAATGTTGTGTAACGATAAAAGATGAAAAGCACGTTATAGATGTACGTGTGTGTGTGTGTATGTGCCCTGCTATAGCTCATTGAAGGTGAACAAATAACAGTGAGTGTTAGAAAAATATGTTTTATTGGAGCTGCTCTTCAGCCAAAACAGACTTACATGGCCATGCTTGTTATTCAGGGATGACCACTTTGATTGGCTGGGTGTTTATTCTATTAGTCAGTGCCTGTGCTGGCCTGGTTGTTAATAATTTTTATTGTTGTCCCTGCCTATAAATTTTTGCAAGCCTGTGTATATGGTTGGCTACAGAAACAACAAAATGAAAGATTCTCTAAGCCACATTTGGATTCAAATTATGCCACACATTTGGATGGGAAAGGAAGTATTCAATCCAGATATTGTATCTGTGTAACAAATATAAACAAGTTAGACTTATAATAAAAGTTCTAATTCTGTCTGGTAAGATCACTGTAATATTCACTCCCTCTGCACTGTTAATAACATATGGAAGAAGAGAAAGATCATACAGTTTATAATTGAATACTGGCAAAGCATTATTTCTCACTACTCCCACCTTGGACTTCTGGGGATACTGTAACATACATTTAGGACTGCCAAATCCTGAAGTTTAGGAAATACCATTGTAAAGCATAACATATACATCAGAGATGCCTTAGGAAGAGAAAGGAAATATTTCATTAAAAGCTTTGAACTAGTTGGTGGACTAATAAGCATATTTTTGCATTAGTTGTAATGATTTATATTGCTTTTCTTCTAGAGATGCATTAGTACAATGAAAGAATATTTTGATTGGTTTTATAAATAAATAGGTGATTACTTAAAAAATAAGTATATTCAGGTTAGAGTTTGTTCATTTGTGTTTGATATGATTTGACACTGCAGAAGGGCAAAGGATCTCATTATTACCCAGGTCTTTACAAGAAAGGGTCCCCAATGCATGACATGGCAATTTGTCACCTTTATTTGGATGGATTTAGACAAAGCTTGCACGGTTAGCGTTCAGTTCCTTTGACAGTACCTTTTAACATCCATCTTATTGTTCCATTTGTGGGTCATTGCAAAGCATTCATGACGACTTTGTGGTTTAGGGAGCAAGTGAGGCTGTTTTCTAATTTGTTGTAATTGCTTAACTTACTCAAATAGTTTAATTTACCTCTGAATATGTTCAGCAGCTTAGAAGAAAGGTGTTTGTTCAAACATGAAATCTTTATAATTAGAAAAAAATCATTATATGAGTTTGTGTTATATAAACCTTAGTGAACTTTCTCCTTGCCTAATCTAATTAATCTTTAAATGATAACATTGGTTTAGTTCTTTGTGGGGGAAGGGTGCAAGGAAAGATTATGCATGGAAGATTCAGACTTTTCTGAGACGTTAGCATGCATTTTTTTATGTGAAAGACATTTTTCCCCTTAAATCTCTTCCTAAACATCATTTTGGCTTCTGCCTGAGGGAGTGGATTAGCTGTATCTCTCCTCACTCTCAAATTAACCACCTCCCTGCAGACTGCTACAGCCTCAGCGTGCTTTCAGGTTACCAAACCATGGGGGAGTACACAAAATGTTCTTTCTCTTTCCAACCTAATCTATCTTTGAAGTGCCAAGGAGAGAGAGTCTGGCAGCATGTAAATCTAAAATTCTGTTTTGCTTAAAAAAAGAAAAATGAAATTCTCACCCAGGCATTATTCCCTTCAAAACAGCAATCTTTTCCTGTCCTTTGTCTATCTCAGTGTCTTTGAGCCGTCTCATTAGTGGGCTGGTATTCCTGACACAATGCCTTTTAGGAGTTGAATTTCTGGCTAACTCTATGCTGCATTTTTAGTGACAAAATAGCACACAGGCAAAATGAAAAATAACACCAGAGTCTTGAATAATGTCGTTAGCTCAACTTTCGTGAGTTAATTACATTTCTTCTCCTAAAAGGAAAAAAGAAAAAAAAACCAAAAAACTATTAGAACTTCAATTTCACATTATGTTGCTTTCACAAATACAATGGTTAATAGTATAGATATTGAGCCATTACTGAAAATGAATTTTTGTTGCCTAGAGTCTATAGGCAGGAAGAATAATATAAAAAATGAAGACTTTGTATCCCTCCATGCCTATCCAACCCTTCTCACCCTAATTTAATGAAACTTTACTCTTTCTTGAAGAAATTACCTGCAAGACTTGGTTTAGCAGTCTGCCAGTATATACATCCCTCTTCTTGTTTGTTTTTTTTTTTCCTATCAGTTTCTAGGAAGGCTGAAATTGACTAGAAATGACAGTTTCTGCCTATGCTTAAACAATGAAAGTAAAATGAAGTTGGGCAAGTTTATTTTAAAGTGAACTTAGTATCTTTTATATGGTTAAATCTACCCAGGAGCTTAAACCTGAAATGCTGGGTGAACATTATAGACTGTGAAAGGTAAAACTACAAAGGAATTTGGATCCTAAACATCATGATTAAGGAAAACTTCTCAAAAACCAGCCATAGACAATGCAAAATAAATCTCACAGTAAATGGTTAAAATGGAAAAAAGCAATCAGCTCCAGTCACTGGAGCAACTGAAGTTTTGAGGTTCTTCTCTTCTGCTGGCGAAACTGCTACCACTTCAGAAAACTAGCAGTAGAAGTAAAGCTAAACATGCACCCACTTTCTGACGTGGCAGTTTTGTTCCTAGGTGTACGTCCAACAGAAATGAATCCGTGTGCTCATCAAAGGTTTTGCATGGGAATCTTCACAGGAACATTAGCAGTATTAGTCCCAAGGTGGAAGTAATCAAGTCAGTAGTATGAATGTGTTAGGGAAGCCCCGTTAATTGTGATATCTTATTACAAATTAATAATATAGAAAGAAGAATGAGCCAACTGTCAATATATAGAGAGGTATGGATGGATTTCACAAGGTCAATGTTGAATGAAAGAAATTGGACACCTATGAGTATATCTTGTATTATTCAACTTATATGAACTCTAAAAAGAGGGAAAATTAACCTACAGGGTTATAAGGTAGGGTGATGGTTCGCTTTATGGGGCAATAACACGAAAGGAGCACCAGGTAACCCTTTGGAGTTCTGATGGTGTTCAGTTTCTTGATCTGGGTGCTGGTTACCTAATGTTTGCAAATTTATGCATAAATATGTGTATCTTTTTTGTATGTATATGTATGTGTGTGTGTATACTCCAATAAAAAATATTAAAAAGGAAGAGTGAAGAAAAAAACAGCTATCGAAATGAAAAGGATTGGGAGCATAAAAGTGTGTGTATTTTGGTTTTATCAACCATGGAAAGAGATCAAGAAAGATACATGAAGATACACGATTAAAACATACCTGAGTCAAAGTTTTAATCTAAGTGGCCAAGGTTAATTGTTTGAATGGAGTACAAGACCATTATCACAGTGTATCAAACTTTCCTGATCTTTAGAGTCACTCAGGGAAACTTATCAAAAATATTGACTCTACGTCCTTCTTTGGGAGATTCAAGTTTAAGGTGTTTGAGATGGGCCAGTTATCTTTTTTTTTTTAATTAATTTATTTTAGTTGGAGGCTAATTACTTTACAAAATTGTATTGTTTTTGCCATACATTGACATGAATCCTCCATGGGTGTACATGTATCCCCCATGCTGAGCCCCCCTCCCACCTCCCTCCCCATCCCATCCCTCTGGGTCATCCCAGTGCACCAGGCCTGAGCACCCTGTCTCATGCATCAAACCTGGACTGGCAATCTGTTTCATATATGACAATATACATGTTTTAATGCTGTTCTCCCAAATCATCCCACCCTCGCCTTCTGCCACAGAGTCCAAAAGACTGTTCTATACATCTGTGTCTCTTTTGCTATCTCGTATACAGGATTATCATTACCATCTTTCTAAATTCCATATATATGCATTAGTATACTGTATTGGTGTTTTTCTTTCTAGCTTACCTCACTCTGTATAATAGGCTCCAGTTTCATCCACCTCATTAGAACTGATTCAAATGTATTCTTTTTAATGGCTGAGTAATATTCCATTGTGTATATGTACCACAGCTTCCTTATCCATTCGTCTGCTGATGGGCATCTAGGCTGCTTCCATGTCCTGGCTATTATAAACAGTGCTGCGATGAACATTGGGGTACACGTGTCTCTTTCAGATCTGGTTTCCTCAGTGTGTATGCCCAGGAGTGGTATTGCTGGGTCACATGGCAGTTCTATTTCCAGTTTTTTAAGGAATCTCCACACTGTTCTCCATAGTGGCTGTACTAGTTTGCATTCCCACCAGCAGTGTAGGAGGGTTCCCTTTTCTCCACACCCTCTCCAGCATTTATTGCTTGTAGACTTTTGGATAGCAGCCATCCTGACTGGCGTGTAATGGTACCTCATTGTGGTTTTGATTTGCATTTCTCTGATAGTGATGTTGAGCATCTTTATATTTTTTACTTTTATTCATTCTATGTTTCTTTTATTTTTTTAATTCTTTAAAATTTTTTATACAATTTTTAAAGGTTAACTCCATGTACAGTTATTATAACACATTGGCTGTATATCCTGTGTTATACAATATATCCTTGTAGCCCTTCTTAGATTCAGTCGTTTGCACCTCTCACTGTCAACCACTGTCTTTCTTGCCTCTCCCCCATGCTCCCCACTGGTAATCACTAGATCATCTTCTATAAATGCGAGTCTGTTTCTTTTCTGTTATATTCACTAGTTTGTTGTATTTTTTAATTCTACATATAAGTAATATCATACAGTATTTTACTGTCTTTCTCTGTCTCATTTCACTTACTGTAATGTCGTTCAATCTATATTTTTGAAACATGACCTAGATAATTCTAATGGTTAGTCAAAAAGTGGAAAATGGAATTATGCAATTCCTTTTTTTTTCTATAACAGCCAAAAACGGTGTAGCCTGATTTATTCCTGTTCCTCTTTCCTTCGCCCTAGTCAGCCCACCTATCCCCAATTTCAATTTGAACAGCAATTTTCAAACTTTGCTTTAAGCACTTGTAAAGAGGCAGATATCTTGGTCTGTCCTCAAAGATTCTGAATTGTTAAGTCTAAGGACAAGTATATGCATTTTTCATAAGCACCTTAGAAGGTGTTCAGATTAGAAAGCAGCTGGTTTCAATATACTCTGAGGAACTAGGACCTGCAGGAAAAGAATACCCTGGCCAAAGAGATATATTTGGCTTAGTTTTCTCCTTTATGGCTGGGCTGGTTATCTAACATTGGTTATTATTAAGTCTTTAATAAATATTAAGGTTACGGAAGATAGGAAATGTCTCCGTTCCTTTTCTGGGGCAAATTTCACAGCATCTGTGAATGTTTTGCTAGCCAAGGAGGATTAGCAGGTTGTAAGTCTGGATGATTGAAATTCTTTTTAGCACCGTTTATTATGTCATTGTTAGAAATTAGCCTGGAGGAACATCGCGTTTCTTATTATATTTACATCACTTTTAATAAAATGGTAATCTTTTTCCAGTCTTAAGGTTTATTGAGTATCTATTATGTGCTTTACTTCTGTAATATCATTTGGTTCCTGTCATTTCATGGGCTTTAATTGGAGGCTTAAGAGCAAAAAAGATTCATATTCCAAATGGTACAGAGCCCAAGTGATACAGAGCCTGTTTCATTTTTGATGTTTCAGTTTTCAGAATTAGGATATAGATAAGTGTTTATCTGCCCACAGCTCTATGATAGACTTTCTGTTAAAATCAAAAGGCAGAGACACTGTCAGAGATAGGCTTAGTTTTTCTTAGTGTAGATTCACCAGCTCTTGCTCATTGCAATTGTCAGCTCTTTCTCCAATTAAAAAAGACCAGATTATTCAATCTCCTAGAAACTTTGCTTTCCTAACAGCTTGTCTTTATGCATTAAGTGCTTGCTGTTATTCTAGGAGAAGACACTTTATTATTTCAGGAATGTACAGATATATGAGAATGAAAAGGAAGTAAAAGACTATCATCATTCTAGTCAAATAATCAGTCATAGTAAATATTTGCTTAAACCATTTTCTCAATGTTTGGGATGCCAGGCATCTTGACTTTTTTTGCCACCTTTATTCTGTAGTTCCTGTTGGTACCTGCAAGTGCCTTGTAAAGAAGCTAATAATGAGGAGCACCAGGGTGTGTTTATTTGTTCTGTTGTTTCCATTATTCTAATACAAACCAGCCAGATCTGAATTTCTATGAAAACAAGAAAAGTAGTGTGAACTTGCCTTACAGATAAATTGGTGTCCATTTTGAAGGCATTTTGGCATCTAATTTAAATATTTACCGCTTGGAGTGAAAGTCTCAAATACTGTTGGCAAGAGAGTAAGTGAGTACAACCACTTAGGAAAGCTATTAGACTGTATCTATTAAAGCTAAACAGATATCTGCCCTGTGGCACAGAGATACTGCTCCTAGGCGTATGCTCAGTAGAAATATGTAAAATATTCATCAAAATACTGAGTAAGAACCTTCGTAGCAGCACAATCCATAATTGTCCCCAAATGGAGACTACTCTAAAGCCAAGCAGTAGTAAAGAAGATAGATAAATTGAGTGAGAATAAACGGTCTCTAACTATACACGGTGATATGGATGAATCTCACAGACAGTATTGAGAAAACCGTGTCAGATGCAAAAAGAGTATATACTGTATGATTCCATTTATTCAAAGCTCAAAAATAGGCAAGACTAATTTCTGCTCTTAGAAATTAAGATAATGGTTACCCTTGGGATTTGTATAGTAACTGGAAGGGGGCATGAGAAAGGTTTGGAGGAGTAGTCAGATGTTCTGTCTTTTGATGCTGCTTGGAAGGGTGTTCAGTTTATGAGAATTCATTGAACTCTGTTACATTTATGAAGCACCCTTTTTATGTGTATATTTTAAGCACCCAAATTTTTAAAGATATTTATAAGCATGAGGTTGATGTGAACTGAAATCAGTTTCCAATTTTTAATCCAAAGTTTACATGTACCTATTTTAGAACATGCTGGCTTTGGAGAAAAGTAGAGAATAACATATATATATATAAAGTGTATATCCTGAGGCATCATAAAATATCCCTTTTTCAGATAGTGTTTAATGTAGTGTGTGATGAGGAAGTGATACAGCCAGATGGAAAAACATCAGGATTTGGTATCAAAAACAGATCTGAGTTCTGGCTCTGTTCTCGATAAGCTGAGTTCTTGAGGTAGGTCACGTGACTCCTCAAGGCCTTACTTTCCTCAAATGAAAAAGGGGTGTAATAATGCCTAATGTCTATTGTGAGTCCCTAGATTTATATGAAAGAAAGCGATAGTCACTCAGTTCTGCCCTTGTCTTTATGACGCTATGAACTATAGCCTGCCAGGCTCCTGTGTCCATGGAAGTTTCCAGACAAGAATACTGGAGTGGGTAGCCATTCCCTTCTCCAGGGTATCTTCTTGACCAGGGATCGAGCCCCAGTCTCCTGCGTTGCAGGTGGATTCTTTACCATCTGAGCCACCAGGGGGGCCCAAAGGAAATCATCAGCAAAGGAAAAGTCAGCCTACTGGAATGGGAGAAAATCCTTACAAATCATATATCCAAAAAAGGGTTAATATCCAAACTATATAAGGTATCTCATATGACTCAATAGCAAAAAAAAAAAGAAAAGAAAGACAGAAAAATCCAAGTAACTCAATTTTAAAATAGTGAAAATACCTAAGTAGACATTTTCCCAAAGAAGACATGCAGATGATCAGCAGGTATGCAAAAAAGTGCTTAAAAAGACTCATCATCAAGGAATTGCAAATCAAAACCATAATAAAATATCACCTCACACCTGTCAGAATGGCTATCTTTAATAAGACAAGAAGCAACAAGTGTTGCAAGGATGTGGAGGAAAGGGAACAATTGCACACTGTTGGTGAGAATGTAAACTGGCATAGCAACTATGGAATACAGTATAGAGATTTCTTAAGAAATTAAAAATAGAAATATCATATGATCCAGCAGTCTCATTTCTGGATATACACCCAGTGAAAATGAAATCATTATCTTGAAGAGATATCTATACGCCCATGTTCTTAGCAGCATTAATAGTAGCCAAATATGAAACAATCTAAGTGTCTGTTAACAACTGAATAAAGACAATGGGATATTTTTCAGCCTTAAAAATGAAGTAAGTCCTGAAATTTGTGACAACATGATTGAACCTGGAGAGCATTTTGTTAAGTGAAATATGCCACACAGAAAAAGACAGATACTATATGGCATCATTTATATGTGGAATCTTAAAAAAAATTCAGACTAATTAAAAAAAAAGTAGAAAGGCAGTCATCAGGGGCTAAGGGTGGGAAAAATAGGGAGAAGTTGATAAAGGGATACAAACTGCAATTATAAGGTGAATAATGTCTGAGGACCTAATATGGAACATGGTGACTGTAGTTCACAGCACTGTAAAATATAGTTGAAATTTTCTAAGAGAGTGGAACTTGTGTTTTCACACGCACACACACACAAAAGTAAAAAAATGAAGTGATGACTGTGTTAATTAACTCAATGTGCGGCTCTTTCACATTGTGTATGCATACCAAATCATCAGGACATGCAGCTCAAATATCTTATAATTGACAATTTGTCAATTATACCTCAGTGCGTCTGGAAAAAACAATCAGAGCTGTGAGTCAGGCACTTTGCTCTACTACTCACTGTGGTATAGAATTAAGTTTAATCAACTATCTCTGCATTGAAGGGGATTTAATTTGTAGCAGTTACCAGAGTATAGCCAGGCGTACCGAATCATGGTATCATTGCCCTTCTTCCTAGAGCTGCAGAATTCACTCATTCACTTACTCATTACAATGCTTATTTATTAATTAAACACATATTTGTTGAGTGCCAACTCATAGTCATTAAGAGACAGACATTCAATGGGAATTAATACAAATCTTTTTCTATTTTTTCCTGAAGTCTCTGTTTATGTTCTCATATTCACCTGAGAATCTGAGTGCAGTTTTTTTGGGCGGGGGGCGGAAACACAGGCAAGACCTTTTGAGTTAAGGGTGTTATGGATAAAGAGTTGGATTAGGCCTCACCTCAGTGCAAATAGTAATTTTTTTTTTAAGAATGCACCACACTATGCACTTTCTTCAGGTGTCTCTTCCAGAATGAAAGAATCCTGTATCCTAAAGAATTCTGATTGTTATGCTTCTGTCTTTGTGAGTGTTCCCCACTTCACAATGGAGTAGACTAATTAAAACATCCCTGAACAATTCTACTTACTGAGAAATTAGATCTTCACCCAATTGATCTGAACAGTGTGTGGCTGGTAACTAAACCTACTCAGAGTCCATCTTTGCTGAGGCTCAGGGGATATTCTTGCCATGGGTATTCCATGCGTACCGGGGCTCAGCTGTTACTTATTCCCATCAAAATTTAGTATTTCCTCCTTCAGGATTGGCCTTCTGAGTGCATCTAAGTAGCCTCAACCATGAAGGACTGACCTTTCACAAAACGCCTGATGTTTTCAGCGTCCCATTAGAGGTGTGATAAGTTGGTACAGGACAGGTGCCAGGACCTGTGAGAACAAGAGATGTTCCTGAGACTCTGTTTCTGCTCACGTTACTCCTTAGGTGCAAAGGTCCACGTCCTGCCTGGACTTCCACGTATCTCATGTTTTGGATTGACCCAGTCAGACTGTTCTCTGGTCTCATTCTGTTGAACCATTCTCTTCAGTTTTATTTCTAACCAAGCAATAGCACTTACCCTGCTTGTTAGAGTTGTGGAATGAAGGCTAGGCTCTGCAGGGACTAATGGGCAAGACAGACATGTGATCTGAACCTCGCCTTGGTCAAAGCGCCTCCTGCTTCAGCTCCATGGGGCGCATCACAGGGCCTGCTTCTCTGATTCAGTCTCTGTTCACTTGTCCAGTGCTGTTCAGACTAAGGCAGTGTTCTGCATTTGGGAAGTAACTAGTTAAATATGTAAATTGTAAATGTATATATTTCAAAAATATATGCATATGTAATTTATGTATATGTAAAAATAGATATAATAAAATGCGTTGCCTGTTATAAACAAGTACTCACATATTTTTGGTATCATGAACGCCTTTCCACTTTAAAAAATGTTTGAGCACCCCAAAGAGTTGCTTATTCTGTTATACATATAGCAGTGTTTACTGAATTAGAAGGGCTTCCATGGTGTCTCAGCAGGAAAGAATCCACCTTCAGTGCAGCAGACTCAGGAGATGTAGGATCCTCCTAGGTTGGAAGGATCCCCTGGAGGAGGGCATGCAACCCACTCCAGTATTCTCGCCAGGAAAATCTCATGGGCAGAAGAGCCTGGTGGGCTACAGTCCATGGGGTCACAAATAGTCAGACAGATTGAAGTCACTGAGCATGGCATAGCACTGAGAAATTAAAGCATAATTTTAAAATATGTGTTAATTCCTTTGAAAAATAAAAAACCTGTTATATAAACAGCAAATATAAAACCCACTAATATAAATATATTTAAATGAAATATAGTTATATTTTCTAAATAAAAAAATGTAGTAAGATGAACAGCATCATTTTACGTTTTTGCAAAGACATTTCCATACCGTTGGAAGGACTGATGCTGAAGCTGAAACTTCAATACTTTGGCCACCTGATAAGAAGAACTGACTCATTGGAAATGACCCTGATGCTGGGAAAGATTGAAGGTGGGAGGAGAAGGGGACAACAGAGGATGAGAGGGTTGGATGGCATCACTGACTTGATGGACATGAGTTTGAGTAAGCTCCGGGAGTTGGTGGACGGGGAAGTCTGGCGTGGTGCAGTCCATGGGGTTGCAGAGTAGGATACGACTGAGCGACGAACTGAACTGAACTTACACATCATGTGTGGCTTAATGAAGACAGCTGGGTTCTCCTGTCTGTTTCAGCGTCAATTTGTTATGCTACCACACATCACATAGCCTCTGGAAAACTACACTGTACATTTTTGAAAAATGAGAATAAAAAGTCAAATAATTTCTTACTATGATTATGAAAATAGTTTTGACCTCATGGACTCCTTGAAAAAGCCTCGGGAAGGCCCAGATGTTTGTGGGCCACACTTGAGGAATGATGTAAGAAATTCATAATTCTATTTATTCCATGTCACATTTAATTTGATCAATTTAATTTCAGTGGGTATTCATAGACTCTTAATAATCCTGGATCCAATAAGAAAATTTACTTTGGTGTATGTGTATGTGTATTTTACAAATATATATTTTAGTTAAATACATATACATATGTAGGTAAAAATTATGATTAGTATTTAAACTTTTTTTGGAATAAGGAATATTTAAATGTAATTTTAATCAGAAAATGTTCTATTATGTAGGTCAGTGAACTTTATAAAAATAGACATATTATTGCCAAGATATAGTATAATTAGATTGCCTAGACAAATACTTATCTATTTATTAAATGATACTTATAATTCTGTAAGTACATAGACCTTGTTGGAAGAGAATTCACTTCTATTAAAATGCCCATTTATATTACAGGCATCTAAATATGTAGCTGTCTTCATCATTAAATTGGAGAGCCTAGACTATAAGTGATTTATGAAAAAATGAATTTTTCATGGGCATATGATCTTTTAGATAACAGGCGTCAGTATGAGGTATCAGTACACTGATTTCATAATTCAGATTCCTCATCCCCACAATCGGTATTTATGAAAGGGAAAAAGCATGCCATACTTGATCCTCAAGCTGGCATAGAGAGGATGTGCTGCTTGGGCAGAGGCTTTGCTGCGGTGCGATGGCCACCAGCAGCAGAGCTGCCAGTCTTCATGGGGGTTAAAGGCAGCAGCGGTGGGATGGACTAACCGCAGCTCCCTGCTGCCCCGACAGAGTCTCCCTTCGATTCAAGGAAGCCCTTGTGAGAGGCTTTTTATGTGAGCCTGGTTCCCTTGCCAGAGTCTATTTTAATTTTTTTTTTTTTAAATCTTTGCTACTGGATTGAAAGTGTAACTGCCATTTCCAATATGCCTCAGAGCCACTAATGACAGAGTTGCTTTGGGGAGCCAGTTGATTAATTTAGACAATGCAAAACATGGAGGCCCCAACTCAAGAACACTCTGTAAGACTTTGCCTTATTTGGGTATAATTAAAAGGCCCAGATTCAACCTAAATGTGACACTTTTCACTGACATCTGGACTTTCTGTTTGCAAACTCTGTAACATAAGGGCTCTCAGAGGTCAAGAGAGCAGGAGGCCACTCGATTTTTCATTCTTTTTCATGTATAATAAAGATGAAGGCATACAAAAGCATGTTAAAATGGAATTATATTTTAAAGACTTATATTGAACAAATGAATACTTCTAGCTCTTATATAATGCAGTATAACTTACTGCAGGATTTATTTGAACGTATCTTTAAAGTTTGTTACTTAGACTTTGTAAACATATCCAGTAGTAGCCGTGAATTTGAATTGTATGGTAAGCACCATGTTCTTTTGATATAATTCAGAAATTCCAGTTGTCTTTGTGAATGACCTCATATGGTGATAAAATCCTAATTTTTAAGCTCTTTCAGAGCATGATCCTTGAATGATAGACTCTGCTGCTGTGTCTTAAAGGAGTGACACCTCTTCATCAGTAATCAGATACTATTTATGATAATGTTTTTAAACTTAAAGGCACTAGGTGACCACATCTTTGAGGAAACGACTCTTAAGGGGTAGGTAGATTTCCACATTTTTTTAATATTTTATGTAAGTAACCTATTAATGCAATCCCCAAATGTGCAGCTTTTTAAAAATAGTGTGCTCACCCTTGAGGAAAGCCCTATTTAATATATAACTATATATGCATGGATAAGGAACTAATTTTATACTGGAGATTACCTTTAGTGAACCCATAAAGCATGTACTTCCAAATTATAGCTTTTTTTAACCTAAAAGTGATTAAAACAATAACTTTATTTTAATCTAAACTTTGCAATTATGGTTTTAGAAATTAGGTTCAGGCTTCAGAACTATTAATATCTAAGGAGTAGCTTGGAATTAGAATTGGGGAAACCATCCCTTGACTTAGAACCACAGGACTGGAAAAGGAAGAAAAGGAATGAATGCCCATTCCCCCTAATTAAAGATGAGAACACTCAGGTCAAATGGCAGAACTGATTTCTCCAAGCGACTTGTTGAGGAGCCTGGTCTAAAATTCAGGATTTCTGAAGGACAACCTGATGTTTTTTCTATTCTATGACGGGCCACATTCTTAAAATTTTACATATTCAGAAAATTCATGAAATTTGAAAGGCTCTTACAAAAGGGAAGATGATTATTCATATTCAGAAAAAGGAAAAAGATATATATTATGCCTATACCAGTAGCAGCTTTTCTATATAATTCTAAAAGTTGAGGGGGAAAAAACTAGTACAGGTTTAAATATGATATAAAAATATTAAACATGAGCTATTATAATTGCTTTAATTTTTAACTTTATGAGCTTTTTTTATAATTTGTCTTTGCACATCACATAATCTTTTTAACCATCTGATGGTTGGATTTTTAAAAATTGAACTCTGATGCTTTACACAATTTAGAATATTCTGTTTATTCTTTCACTTAATTGCTAAAAATGTTTATAAAGAATTTTTCATTTATTTGGAGCAAATGAAAATATAAGAAATATTCACAGACAGGCAATTTGTTATGGAAGTTATGTGTTTTTGGAAAAATGATTGTGTGTGTGTGTGTTTCATTTTTTAAATTGGAGACAGGAGTTTTGATGCTATATTTAATGTAGGGATCGATAATATTGTGATTTTTCTTCAGACAACTGCCTTTTAGATATGTGTTCTTTGTTAAAATGTCATTTTTTTCTCTAAAGATTTCTGTTGAGGCAAATGTTTACTTTGCTTTTTAAGAAAGAGTAACTTAGGGAATCTCATCTCACCTTTTAGGTTGTTATGGAGTATAATTTCAACAACAGTGCATCTAATTATAAATACCTTTGTCTTTATTTAGCCAAGACTCTAAAAATATCACAGCCAAATATCAGGTATATGTAGTTACAAGCAGTTTGATTTAATTTTTGTGTGCAAGTATTGCTTCTGAATAAAACAAAAATGTTTATGTCAGATGAAGGTAAATTCACTGAAATTAGCTAGATTTGATTCTATATGGAAAATAGTTTACTTTTCTTCAGCTTTGCTAACTCACAGAGTTGGGCGTATAGCTCTGTTTTACAGGTTTTTCAGCTGTTTCTTCTAATAATTCCTTTTCTTCTTCCGGTCTACATGGTTTTCAGCTATTTCTTTTTAGAATCCTCTCATTTTTCTTGGAAGTACTTGTGAACGTTAGGGGTTGCATTTCTTTCAACTTCTAGCTGAAAGCTCTCATCCTCACTTTTTTTTTTTTTTTTTACCATTTCATCCTCTTTTAGTTCCGGTATCAGCCTATAGTTTTAAAACCTCACCCTTTTTTTAAACTGGGCAGCAACTGTATCCAATTCTTTATTGTTTGTGTAACAGATGCCAGTGACATTTTATAATCAGGTTGAAAATTCATGTTTAATTATTGCTTTTTGAGCTTTTCGTGTAAAAAACATTTCAATATTTGGTTAACACATTTTTCAGTTATCACATTTTATTTTTAACAGAACCTTAGTTTTTCTTGCACAGATATAGTTTGATTATAGTTAACTTTTTCTTTTTATATGAGGTATATGAAAAATTTGAGGGGAAACCCCACTTTAATGTGTTGCCATAATCAAGGATTTCAAAATCTACTTTGCATATCTTTGTATACTTGAATTAGTATGGAAGCTTGATAAAAAGATGAGATTTAAAGTACTCAACCTGTTAGGAATAAGTAGTTTTATTGTTGATTTAAGCTGGTAGATTGAAATATCTCAGAATGCTAAAGAGGCAGACCAGCAGGTTTCAGGTGATTAAAGAAAATCCCTCATCTTGGAGGAACTTGAAGGAACATGATGCTATTTAAATAGAATCTAATCAGGAAGAAGAAAAGCTTGGAAGTAAAAAGACGGAATGTTTCATGTCGTTATTTGCAAAGCAACTGAACAAAAGGTGAGCGAGATAATTAAGTGCCTTGCTGGTAAGTAGAATTTTTCAAAGTGGGTTGATTAGAGGTCTTTCTTAAAAAAAAATTAAACATCTAAGTCTAGGAAATCTAGTTGAAACAGCTAACTCAGTTATAAAGGTGGAGACCAGTTTGGAAGAAGATCGACAGTATTGTCTATATGGTGGCAGATGTTCACAATGATGAGTTTAATTGCTCAGCAAAATCCTGATCAGTTCTGAAGAGTTTTAGCATTAATGATATTTTCCTGTGTTTTAGGTTTTTGAAAAATGGAAATCCAAGCAGACTTAACATGTGATGGCACTAAACAGATTATTTTCCAGTACCTTGGTTACTGTATTTTTCAATTAATCTGGATAAATAGGACTTGATTCTTTTATGTTTCCCTTTGCCTGAAAAAATACCAAAAGCGAGTATTATCATTCTTATTATAAAATGTTATTTGTAACTGCCAGGCGAAAATGGGATGTCATTTCTTATATCTGCATTTTGTGTTTGAAGACATTTCTGATGATAACATGAGGAAACTGACATGTCCCAGATTGCGCTTTGTGAACACATGCTGGTAAGGCTCTGCCTTCTCTTGAAGGCAGGCCAGGTCAAAGCCCTGATGGATGCATTATAGCTGAAAATGAAAACCAGGAAGTCATGACCTTAGGACCTACTTTTCTGCCGAGGAAAGGAAGCTTGAAGCTAATAAGTTATGCCAGTCAAACACCTAGTGGGCATATGTTCTTTTGCAGTGTTCTTTTACTCTTTTTAACATTCTAATGACCTCGGGCTTACTTAGTAATGCATCCTTTGGGGGCAAACATCCAGCAGCAGATCACTTCATTTGTTATCACTGAATTTATTTATTTCAGTCAGTCTTTGCAGAACTTTGTCTCCAAGGAATTAATTTTAAAAGTTAAACTGACCCTCAGTCACCCGGCAGTCCACTGTGAGTATAAAATGGAGCCCTACCATCTGCCGTTGAGCAGTTTCAGAGGCTGGTGTTGGGACTGTCGTCTTGGACTGTTGCTTAGTCGCTTCTGTCATGGCCGACTCTTTTGTGACCCCATGGACCCACCATGCAGCCCGCCATGTAGCCCTCCTCCGTCCATGGGGTTTCCCAGGCAAGAGTACTGGAGTGGGTTGCGTTTCCTTCTCCGGGGATCTTCCCCATCCAGGGATCGAACCTGCGTCTCCTGCATTGGCAGGCAGATTCTTTACTCCTGAGTCACCAGGGAAGATCGTTGTGATTTTGGACACCCGTTTGAAAATCAAAAATGATAACAGGGCCAGGCATTCTCAGCTGAAACAGATGATCTAAATACTTAACTTAGAGAAAAAATGATTTTTGGATTGTAGACCCTACTTAGTTACTAAAAACAGCCTTGTTTTTTAACTTGTGCCTTTTTTCAGCCAGCGTTCCTCAAATTTGCCTGCGCATAATTACCTGGGGGAACTTGAAATAATTCTTATGTCCCAGTCACACTCCCCTCCCAGGCCAATCAAATCAGAATTTATATGGGTTTGGACTTGGGAGCACCATGATTTGGGGTTTATATTATTTTTACATTAATTAAGTGCATCAGACTTTGTCACCATGGTTTGATTTATACGGGCACTTTGGTCGACAGAGGATGCATTTTAATACGTGTGTTAGACATCTTTTATGCTCAATATCATGTATTTCTAACCCAGTTCTTTTTGCCTTATCTATTCCTGCTGTGGGCTTCCCTGGTGGCTCAGTGGTAAAGAATCCACCTGCCAATGCTTAGCGACTAATCAATAACAATATTCCTGCTGCATTAGATGAACAGAGATGTAGCTTGATGACCCTTCAGCTAGTCCGGTGTATTCACATGTGTGATTCAGCCTGTGATCAGAGTGGGATAGGAGCAAATGGTCCCCCGCTCCTCTTTTCTGTCTCAGACAGCCAGTTCTGAACTGTGTCCTACACATTTCCCGAGAGAGGGTCCTCAGGAAGTTGAGTCCCGGTTGCTCTCATTTGCCACTGACTCAACTGCACACCCTTGGGTTGGCTTTCCTCTTTCTGTTTCATACTTCCTACCCTCTCAATCTCCATTCTTGTTTCTAGGGAATCACTTCCCTCAAATAAACTGCCTGCATGCAAGACCTCATCTCAATCTGATTTTTAGTCCATCTAAGCTAAATCAGTCCAGATGGAGAAAATCATGGTAGACATATTTTAATGTGTGATCCCTTTTCTGTTGTGATTTTTGATCACACAATTTTTTACTTAATGTGTTGACTTATCAAACTATGACAGGAAACATTCTATTTCCAAATCTTCAATTCCAGACAATTCCAGATGAAACCTTTGTCCCTGCAGCATCAGTTTGTGGGCCTGATGCCATGGGCACTTTTCCTGCCCTCATCGTATGCAGTGATTTGGTCTTGAGTTCTCTTCTTGGTGTCTCTCCTCCTAGCATTTTGCCCTGTACACTTGATCAGTGCCCACAACAACACTCATTCCTTCCAGACCATGCAGCAAATGTTTTACAGATTCAAACCACATAACTCAGTAGCATCAGCATAAGACTAAATGAAATGGGGAGATTTTGCAGAGAGCAAAATGATGCTGATGTGGTGTGATGCTATTTGTGTAATGGAAAGGCAAGCACTTTTTAGGCAGGGTCCTGGTGGGGTAACTGCATCTTTTGTTGCCCATAAATAAATACAGTTAACATATATTAAGAAGAACAGCACGTCAGTCTTCTTCCTCCAGCACTGAGATAGATTTCCTTTTCCTCAGTTGAGGACCAGATGTCTGAGGACACACGTACTGCAACATGATGACGACCCTCTTTGCTTAGAGGTATTCATACGGTAAGAGGGGTTGCAGCTCCCATGTCACACCGACTCTGGGGCATACACGCCAAGTGAAATGGTGTCAGCATCATCCGAACCCTTGATCATTTATCTCTGTCTGTCTCCTTTGGCTGGGTGCATGCAGTTGAGTACATGAAAGTTACAGGCATGGATGATGTGATTCTGTTATCTGGGCTCATTCCGAGGTCCAGCATCTGAGGAACTGTGTGACTGTTACAGATGATTCTGATGTGTTGTGCCGCGTATCCTTGGCTTCTGTCTGATTTCAGGCGCAGATGCAGTAGGCAGTTCTGAGCAAGCTCGGGTTCACCTCAGGCTAACACGAGCGTGTCTGTGACCTCCCCGCCCATGTGCTTTTCTGTTGTCAGAGCTTCTACACCCAAATATTAGTAGTGGGGCCGGAAGGAGGAGGATGTTAATGCTCCAGGGGAAGCCAGTAACCAGTGGGGTTGGGAATCCTGGGTAAACGTTTCAGTCTCTCAACATTTAGGTGGGCAACCCTGGGAGGCATGTGTAGTCTCTGTGGGAGATTCCCATGAGTTCAAGCCCTGGGGAACCCACAGCAGTAACTTCAGCGATGGGTCCTTACACTGACCTCTCCTTTCTCCCTCTCTCATTGTTCATATAACTTCAATCCTGTTTCCTTGGGGTCACCTCCCAAATAACCCGTCTATATCCGAGTCTTCAGCTCTGATTTCAGGAGGCTACAAACTAAGATAATGATGTTAGATCTGTTATGTAATCTGAGTCAGTACTTATTTATCTATGAAATGGAAATGTTAAGGTTTACCTGACAAGGTTGTTGAGAGGACTGAATATAATTTATACAAAGAATTTATCCCTATTTGGGGTATACAGCTCCCTTTAGAAACTTATAGGTAGACAGTAAAAAAACAGGCAAATACAAATTTGAATACCTCCTTCTAACATACTTCTATAGCAAAGGCAGAAGATAAAACAAACCAGAGATGTTACGTGTGTGAATATTTACCATTTTTACCATATTTACCATTTTTCCATTCTATCATCCTGAGACCATTACCACAAGACGTGATCAACCTTTTCACAGTCCAGTCTTTGCACATGTGTTACCTTGGATGGGGTGCCTTGTTGTCCTGTTCTTTTATTCTGTCCTCTAACAGTTGTTTTCAGGATTTATGGGCTTCATTTTCTTATGTCACTCATCTCTAACCATTCTCATTACATTTTATCCCAACCAATGAGGTCTTCAACTGAATATTTTCCCATTAAATAAACTCAGGTGGGCCCAAATTTTATACAAGTATCTCTTTTCCCAACATAGTTTGGTTTTGAAATTAATTCTTCCATGGTCCAAAGCATGATGAGCAGCTGAGCCTCTTTAAGGTATTTTTGTTTTAGAAGTACAGTATTAAAACTTGAGCCATTTATTTGAAGTTAAAAATAGTAAGTATTGAGGGTGACTGATCTTTCAAAATTAGTGCATACTTTTCTACCTACATTCATAGAATAGATTAAGCCTAATGAAAAGTTGAAAAAAAATATTATTCAGGGTTATCATAAGTAGAAATCGGATGATCCTTTAGTTAATGAGAAGCCTTGACAAGAAGTTGTTGTTGATTCTATACTAGTTACTTAATAAATTCTTGTTGGATAAGTTATTGGATGATCAAATGAATGATTCTTCCCTGAGGTTTCTTTGAACTGTAAGATTCTGTCCTTCTGTGATCAATGAATCCTTTGAGGGCAAATCTTCTTTCAACAAAATTGGCCTAACGTCCTCCAGAAATCTGGAGATGCCAATCTCCTTGTCTTAATAGCTAAGGACCATAATTTAATCTGTCAGGCAGGTTTTGCTGGAGTAGCTTCATTCTGACTGGGCTGAAGGGACAGTTTGACTCTGAAGTTTACATGTTCCGACCAGAACTATTACATAGAAGGAACATTCTAGTTGGAAGGGGACCTAGCAGGCTTGTCTTGGAGCTAGGTATACATAAAAGTGTGTTGCTTTTTACTTGGCTGGTATGCTTTTTTTCAGGTAGTAGGATTTATGAAAATTATGGAGTGCGAACACCTCCCAAATGTATACGCTATGCGTTAGATATAGCACCATCTCTAAAGAATTGAAACTAAGCCTTTTAGAGTCATGTTGTAAAGTGCTAGAGTAAATTCTGACTGAGGATCTCAGAGGATATCATAGCAGGAATATGCAAGCCCTTCAGTCTTTGTTTGGGCTGCCATAACAAATTACCCTGGACTGTGGAGGCTTAGATAAGAAATATTTAAAACGTTTCACAGGGGGACATCCAAAACAAAGCATGAGCAGATCAGCTGTCTGTTGAGGGCCCACCCCTGGTTTGCAGATGAATGTCTTCTCATTGTTGGGCTTCCCAGATGGTGTTAGTGGTAAAGAACCCACCTGCCAGTGTCCGTAGATATAAGACATGTGGGTTCAATCCCTGGGTCAGGAAGATCCCCTGGAAGAGGACATGGAAAGCCACTCCAGTATTCTTGCCTGGAGAATCCCATGGACAGAGGAGCCTGACAGGCTGCAGTCCCTATGGTCACACAGAGTCGGACATGACTGAAGTGACTTAGCATGCACATATTTCTTCTCACTGTATTCTCACATGGTAGAAAGCAGAGAGAAAAGCATCCTCTCTTATGTTTTTTCTTGTAAGGGCACTAATTCCACTTACAATAGCTCCACCCTCAAGGTCTAATGAACTCTCGAAGGTCCCACATCTAAATACAATCGTATTGGGGACTAGACTTCAACATATGAATTTCAGAAGGATACAGAGCTAATATATGCATTATCTTTAGCCCATCATTCACAAAATATTTATTGCATACATTTGCTGAGATAATTATTGCCAAAAGTCAGTAAACAAGACAGTTATGGTTTCTGACCTCATGGTGCCTGCAGGAAATCTTTGATCTGTGAAGTTCTATGCCACTGAGGAAACCATTCTAAAGACTACACACCTTTCCATAGTAGAATAGTTATTTGGACACAGTTCTTCTAAGGTATAGAATCTTGGTAGATTAAAATATTTGTGTTTATGTTAAATTATTTTTAAAGAAAATACTGACCTTTAGGTATAGTATTTAGAGTGTGTAGCTTTCTGTATAGGAAAACTCATGGTTTGGTTGCCAAAAGGGGACTATTTATTAATGAATCAATAACCATCAGACAGCATGTATGTTTTTCTCTTGCTAAGTAAAGATGTTCTCTGGACTTGTGATGAAGGGTGATGAGTTGCAACTTAGGTGGCAATGTAAGTGTGTGTGTTTTATATGTTGATTCTGATGATGTGTGTTGCATATTCTTTGAACAAACAGATCTTTTATATTTTTCTTAATCTTCTAGATACATTGATTTATTCAGTAAAATCTTTCTTCAGGTTTCCTAATTCTAGTGTGCCTTGCAGACAGATGCAGAAGGGTCCTTTCACACAGCACAACTTACACAGCTTCGTAAGCTGCAGAGCTTACATGGTCATGTTCCGTTTGTGACTTACCGCTGTGTTACAGCCCAAGTGTGGCGCTAAGGAATGAATCCTTTCTGTTGTAACAGTGAAAAATTAAAGTGCTAGTTTCAATACCAAGAGACTAAGAAAATGCCTTCTGTAGGACTCTGCACAAGGAAAGTCAGGTTTGCCTTCTCTGTAGCTAACTGGCTGGAATTGCAGATGGTGACTTTATCAAATTTCAAACCCTTATTTGGCATAATTTTGCTCTGCACACTTGCTTTATTTTATATCCGCCAAATCACTCTCCACAAAAGTTAGTCAGCTATCCGGGGGGCGATCCTGTCTTTCTCTCAATGTTTTGATATGCTACATTTGTTTCATATATATATATACACACACACACACATATATGTATACATATATATGTATATGAGTTTATTTCAGGAGATTTCTGTCACTGATCTGTCAGTTATAAACTCTGGTTTCAAAATATTTTAATTATTATGACCTTATAATATTTGGAGAAGCCCATATTGCCTCATTATACCTTTTTTGGAAACCTCCTGGATTTCTACATAATAGATATTTTCTTCCATCTAAACTATAAATTATTTCAAGTTCTAAAAAATATTTTTCTATTTTTGTACCTTGTTTTATGTCCGTGAATACGTTCTAATGTTTCCTAGTTTATAGTCTATGTGAACTTGAATAGATTCTACTATTGAACTTGAATACTGTGAACTTGAATATATTCTACTGTCTGTGCGTGCATGCGTGGTCAGTGACCAAGTCATGCCCGACTGTTTGTGACCCCATAGACTGCAGTCTGCCAGGCTCTTCTGTCCATAGGATTCTCCAGGCAAGAATGCTGGAGTGGATTGCCATTTCCTCCTCCAACTATTGCATGGGAATTGTGTAAATCTTAATTATGTTGAATTGGTTCATGGTGCTTTTCAGGTCTACAATATCCATCTACTTTTCTATGTATTTATTCTGTTGATTTTTGCACATTTGATATTGAAACGCCAATTAAAATTCTTCATTTATCTACCTAAAATAAGAGTTGTAATATGTTCTGTATTTTCCAAGTCTCCTGTAAATGTGTTATCATACTTTCATAATTTAAAAAATAAAAAAGAAAGAAAAATATTCTTCTGGTGCTTGTAGTTGATTTTATAGCTTAATATAGGGAGGACAGGTTTTTTTTTTATAATATCAACTTTTATTATCTACTAACAACATATGTGTTTTATCTGTATCTTTTTTAACTTCTATAGAATTTTATACTTTGCAGATCATTATGTTTATTTCTAAGTGTTTATTGATTTCTCTGCTATTGTATTTAGAGTGTATGTTAATTTTTAACTTGGTAAGAGTTATTAAATATCACATAATTTTCTCATATATAGCTACTTTGGATTCCATTTTGTACTAAAAATTTTTTAGTTAGTATTTTTATTTCCCTTGTTAGCTATCAAAATATTTTCTGCATGTTGTCAGAGTTTTGTCTCATTTTGCAATATCTGAATGATTTTATTATTAAATCAGTTAGGACAGAGCTCCATTTTTGTATGGTATCACTAATAGTGACATTCTTACCTAAACTCCGACATAAATGACAGTCCTTCTAATATTTCATCATGAAAAGTTTTTTTTTTTTTAAGTTTCAAGAGGGTATCTTTTTTTCAGGTCAAGTTTTTAGAATTTCTTTATCATACAGCATGATTCTTCAAATTATAAATGGATTTTTGATTCATAAATATGAAATTGAATTTATATATGTACTTACACATATGACACATGCACACATACCATTTAAATGAACTAACTTGAGGAATTTCATTAGTAAGTTTCATAATATTGAATCATTGTTGTATTTTCGAGATGATCCATACTTTATACTGATATGTTAATCTTTGGATATATTACTGTATTTTCACATGTTATTTTAAAATTAATGTATAATTTACACACAGTAAAATTCATTATATTTGATGTGTAATTCTGAGTTTTGAGAAGCAAGTGGACTGGTGTTGTCATCACCCATTCATGTATATTGCTTTGATTGCTGTAATTTATGGTTTTACTTTCTAATTCTGTCAGGCAAATAGGACCACTTTTCTATTTTTTATGTTATTTATCTTTATCTCGCCTGGTGTCCTGTTCATTTTAGCTTTTGGAAGGAATTAAGAACTTTTGCATCTTTTCATATGTTCTGGAACAGTAAATAACATAGTGATCATCTGCTTCTTAATACTTTTGCAGAAGAACCTCCTTCTTCCTAGGAGTAGATAATTTTCTCCTCATGGTTGTTTCAAGTTTCCAGATTTTCCAATTTTATGTATATTTTTAAAGAAAATAATCTGTTTTATTTAATTTTTTTGGAATTACTGGCAAAAAGTTTGACTATTATTTGCCTATGTTTGCTTTTATTTTAATTTAGTTTATACTTATGACCCCTTGTTATTTAATTATATTTTCTTCTTTAACTTAATGCATCTTGAAATATATATTTTATATATCTTTTAAAAGGACAAGTTTTTGCTTTTGTAATTAGATATTCTTTGATTTTCTACTTCATTCTTTTCTGGGTTTGTATTTTTCTATTCTTTCACTGATAATTTCTCCCAAATTTACTATTATTGTGAGGTTGTTTTTAACTGGATTTTTAGTTCTAGACTTTTTATTTTCTAACGTACATTTAAGTTACATTCTTTCCCCATTACATAGTAAGTGTCATAAAACATGAGTCTGTAGCACCTCATAAAAATATATTTTTACTTCATCTCAGAGCTTTAGATACGTATGGTTCATTTTGTCATTTATTTCTAAGTAAGTTGTAATGTTATTTTAAGTTTCTTTTTTAACCAGAAATTATTTAGACTTTAAAGAAAAAAATCATGAGCTATTAAATTATTTTAGAAGTGGGAATATCTAATTTTATTGTTAATTTATAATTTTATTCCATTGCCTCAAGAAAAAGGTATCATGTAGGCTTTTCTGTTTTTGTGTTGAAATTTTCTTTCCTAACATGATATTTTTGTTTAAAGATAATTTACTTCTTGATTTATGGGATTATATTTCTGGGGTACATTATTTTATATGTATATGTAATGATAAATTCAAATTTGCTGTAATAAGTAAGTATTTGAATCCCTTAATTATTGTTATATACTTAAATGACCAATTTCTGAGAGAGATCAGTTATTCTTGTAAAATGGTCAGTGGCTCTTTGTTTCTATTATTGCCTTATAAATTTTGAAGCATGTTAGCATAAAGTCTCAATAAATGAAATATTATTTGACTCTAACTTTTGTCAAAATAAAATAGCTTTCTTGGTTTCATTTTGTGCTTTTCACATAGAATTCTATTACATGTTATAGGATTCTCACCATTTATTCTTGCTTTTTATTATTCTCTTGTCTGTTATTATTCTCTTGTCTGTTATATATCTTCTAGTTAGAATCTTTCTGTAACCATTTAATTTATATGTGTAATTCTGCCCATTCTAAGAGTCTTTATTTTTTAATAACAGACTTTAAACTGTTCACATTTATTATACTGGTAGAAGTATTTAGAATTATTGCTATAATTTTATTTTTTATTTTCTCTGTACTGCTCTTCCCAGCTCTGGCTGTATTAGTTGTGGCTAGCCAGATGCCAGGTTAAGCTGAAAATTCAGCTAAAAATCTATGTTCCATTTACAGTGCCATGTTCTAACATGAACCAGCTGGAAAATTGTCATCAGCATGCAGTTTACTGAATGTTACATAGTCTGTATGGCATAAATATCTGCAGCATTTTATAAAAATATGCTGCCCTCATATGCAGAGGTATATGACCTTTCCATCTGTGAGACATGTGCTTTGAGCTGCTTTTCATTTGTTGGTGAAGAGTTGTGTTGAGCCATGCATGTATTCATATGACAGCTTCTTGAGGTTAGGATTTAGAACTATGGATATTCGACAATTTTTCCTCTTTGCAGCCCTATGAAGAATTATGCTTTTAGTGTCATAATTTATCTCTCTTGATCACTTTTAAGCTATTTTGACTACTTTTACGTGACTATCCACACCATAATGCTTTCGATTATAAAAGGGGCACTACTAATAATTAATACTGTGGAAACAGATATGGGTCATCTGGGGCAAGACAGGATGTAAAGTCATTCTAATCCTACTAGCAAGAAGGAAAAAAAAATTGTAGATGTGATATAAATGAAAATTTCTTCCCACAGCTTTCTGTCCATAAGATACTCACTAGACAGGTCGCAGGATGTTTAGTCTGGATTTGGAGCTTTGTGGAGTATCAGTGAATGAGAAAAGAGGTTATGATGTAGTGCCGTGGCTTAGGCAGGACTCAGCTCCTAGCACACCCCACACGTTTGAACTGTGAACACATCCTTCCTGAGGAGGGCATAGGAATCCAAATTCACTCATTTTGCCCAATGTGCTAGAGGTCTGATTTCACTCTTGCATTTTTACTTCTTTTTTTTTTTATGAATTATGGTCATATTACTTTTTCTCCCTTATCTATATATTTTAATAGTTATTTTATCTTGAATGGCCCTGTTTACCCAGTTGTACGTTGGCTGAACTTTATTTTATTTTGAATAGCTGGTGCCATTGAACTTCTTTCTGTATTCTAAGTTTAATGCATTTAATTAGTTTTCTCCCTCACTGCCTTCTTCTCCAAAAGAATATAGGGCGGTTAACAGAATTCTTTAGTCTGGGGATTTAAGGGACTCAAATCATCATATATCAGCTCTCTCTGCTTTCTCCTTTTCTTCATAGTTTCCTTTTTGTAAATTGCAGACTATAGCTAGATTGGCTCCTGGTTAAGTATATTTCATAGGAAAAAAACCTTAAGATATTTCCAGAGATGCCTGTTTTAAAAGTGATTTCAGCAGCAACTATGCTTAAATCTGGCCACCTCTAGTTCCAGGGCAATTTTCAAAACACCAAAAGCCAGTGATGAACTGGACATCACCACTCCACGTCTGCAAGAGAAGAACATTAACTTACTACAGTTTGATGTGTAGAAGAAAATGTACAGCCTCATAAAGTTTGAAGAGAGCTTTTTATATATTTAAGCTTCAGTATAATGCCTTTCTTAGGTTCTGGAAACAGGAGCAGTTATTGTCCTCAAAGGCTAGCTACTGTTACAACAGCCTTTTACTGCAATAGTCAAAAACACATTTGGGTGTTAAAAGCCAACTATATACCAAGCAATATGCTGAGAGTCCTGGAAATACAGAAAAATATGAAATAATGTATGACCATGTAATTACCGAGTGAATGAGTATACATTTAAGTACTCTAGTATTTCCACAAATGGAGAGCTCAGTTCTTGGCAAGGAATTCAGATAGAATATGAAGGTAGCAGGAGATTGCTGAGCAGACAGAAAGAAGACATGCTGGATGGAAGAAACTTGATGTGAAAGGGCTTGGCAGATAGGAGTGTAGAGGGCATGACTGGATACTCAATTGTGTGTGTTGGAGAATCACTACAAATACATTTGAGTGGAAAAGGAGGACTCTATTTGTTTGGAGTTTCTTTTAAACTAGGTGCAAAAAAAGAAAATCACATAATGTGGTAGATGAGAGAAAGCCTTGAAGGATATTTGAATGAAAAGAGACATGAGGCCTCTTTATTTCAAAAAGTTAAATACAGTGGTTAGGCTAAATTAGAAGAAGCAGCTCAGAAAGTAGAGACTCACAGTAGCTTATGATGTAGTTGTGGTGTTTTAGAAACTTTGGGGCATTTACCTTGGCCTGCTAAAAGAAGGGAAAATTAGAACAGAGGAAATGCATATTCTGAAGTGTCTCCCATATTTTAGACAGACTACTTTTATTGACAGGCATAGGTATCACTTACTAGCAGTAACTACAGCAGCTCTGCTAGCTCAGTGGTAAAGAATCCGCCTGCCAATGCAGGAGATGTGGGTTTGATTCTTGGATTTGGAAGATCCCTTGGAAATAAAATGGCAACCCATTCCAGTATTCTTGCTTGGGAAATCCCATGGATAGAGGAGCTTGGTGGGCTGCAGTCCATGGGGTCACAAAAGAGCTGGACATAGCAGCAAGCATCTCTATTTCAATTGTAATAACTAGCACAGTATTTTTTCTAATGTAACCAGTACAAAATAGAACATTTCTTTCTGTTTATAGTTTCTGTCTTTTTATTATTTTCTCATATTTAGAAAATTTAGTGCCCACAAGTTATTCCTTAAATTTTGGCCTTGCATAATCCTAAAACATTACTGGGATAGTTTGAGATTTAGGCAAATGGTAGATGTTTTGTATAATCATTATTACTCAGTGAATTAATTATGATAAAATCTTAGGTCAAAATTTATTTTGAAGACATATAGTATGTGAGTCATTTTTCTGTAAATCTTATAAAAACTAAGAGGTACATTTTGATGTTATCCATAACTACATTTTTCTGAAATCATACCAGCTACTAAATATGTCAATGATATCTTCCAAGAATAAAATATTAAAACTTTTAAATGGCTCTATAAAATATATTTTTATTATAATCTTCACGTATTGTTACTAGCTTTTTTGCTTGGTTAGAGGAAAATTTTGGCTAACTCTGTAAAAAGCAGTTGAATTAAGAATACAGATTGTGCATAATAATAAACTATATATGTGCAAGTAATGTCCTGATTTGTACTTTAATTGCTGTTTATATGCAGTGTGAATTAAGAATAAAGCAAGGTGAGGTGAGGGAGGGAAGAATGAATAAGGAAAATAATTAACAGACTCGGTAGCTTTGCGTTATAGTTGCTTTAATTGACAGCTTTGTAGTGGCCAAACAAAACGTGACTTGGAAAAGCTCAGAATAACTAGAATCGTGGCAGCTTCTTTGGGAAAAAAGTTGTTTATGTTCTTAATATTTATTTAATTTTTTGATACACAGGAGAGAAATAAGTTATATGACATATTTGTGTTATAGAAGATATTTATATGATCACTTTCACCAATTTGTACGCATTGTTAATACATTTATTCATTAATTCAAATAGATTTCAGAATATTATTAGCATATTTATTTTTATCCTTCCAGAATTGTAGGCATATATAGTATTTACTGGGGCTTCCCTGGTGGTTTAGATGGTTAAAAATCCACCTGCAATGAAGGAGACCCAGATTTGACCCCTGGCTTGGGAAGATCCCTTGGAGAAGGGAATGGCTACCCACTCCAGTATTCTTGCCTGGAGAATTTCATGAGCAGAGGAGTCTGGCATTCTACAGTCCATGGGGTTGCAAAGAGTCAGGTGTGAATGTGTGACTAACACTTTCTTTTTTTTAATATTTATTTTTAATCGGCTGATGATTGCTTTACTATATTGGTTTGATTTCTGTCATGCGTCAACATGAATTAACCATAGGTGTACACACGTCCCCTCCCCTTTGAATCTCCCTCCCGTCCTGCCCGTTCCTACCTGTCTAGGTTATTGCCGAGCCCCAGTCTGAATTCCTGAGCCATACGGCAGATTCCCTTTGGCCATCTATTTGCATCTGCACGTGTATGCACATCCTTGCTACTCTCTGCATTAATCTCACCCTCTCCCTCTTCTCCCCAGCCCTTGTCCATATCTGTATCTGTGTGTGTCTCCATTACTGCTCTGTAAACAGATTCCTCAGTACCAGCCTTCTAGATTCCATGTATATGTGTTAATATACAATATTTGCTTTTCTCGTTCTGACTTACCTCACTCTGTGTAATAGGCTCTAACTTCATCCAGCTCATTAGAACTGACTCAAATGCACTCCTTTCTTATGGCTGAGTAGTATCCCATTGCATATATGTACCACAGCTGCTTTATCCATTCATCTGTCAATGGATATCTAGGTTGCTTCAATGTCCTGGCTATTGTAAATAGTGCTGCAGTGAACATTGGTATACATGTGTCTTTTTTAGTTTTTGTTTCTTCAGGGCATATGCCTAGAAGTGGTATCGCTGGGTCGTATGTTGGTTTTATTCCTAGCTTTTTAAGGAATCTTCATAGAGTCTTCCATAGTGATTGTATCAATTTGCATTCCCACCAGTGGTGTAGGTGGGATTTTTTCACAAATAAAGATGAAATATTTAATCTTTCTTTCTTTAAAATAAATATTCATGTAATATATATTTGTTAGAAAAAACAAAGAGAATTTAGCATTTCTATTATTTAGTACTATTATAGTAACACTGTTATTAATATTAACTGAACGAAGTGGCAAAACTCTCACAAAGATATGAGAACGTGTAAGACTTAATTAAAGCTATTACTGAGAACTGGTTTTCCTGAATGAGCTTTTTTTCCCTGTTAATTAGTTACCTTACCATATTTATGATTATAGTCTGTGGAAAATGGAGTTTTTGTCTTCTTTTGTTACTTTTGTTTTCATTGTTGTACTTCTACCTATTCTGGTGAACAAGTAAATTAACCAAATTATTGTATGACTGTTTAGTACACTTTTAGAGGTAGCAGAGTATAAAGAAATTGGACTCTGAAGACCCAGTCTGGATTCCTTTGATCTTATTACACTGTTCCCAGTTTCTCTAAGATTCAGTTTTTCCATCTATACAATGGAAGAAACCTACCTGATAGGATTGTTTGGAGAATCAAATAAGATGTGTTTATAAATGTGATTTGTAATTGGTAAAGTCGTACACATGTGCAACCTACTATCATTTGACCATCTCACTTTGAGAATTTCATCCACCATGTAAATTATCATGATTTGAGATTTGCTGTTCATTGTCATAGTTTTAAACATTGGTTTATTTATTTATTTATTTTTTAAATTTTATTTATTTATTTATTTTTTTATTAGTTGGAGGCTAATTACTTCACAACATTTCAGTGGGTTTTGTCATACATTGATATGAATCAGCCATAGATTTACACTTATTCCCCATCCCGATCCCCCCTCCCATCTCCCTCTCCACCCGATTCCTCTGGGTCTTCCCAGTGCACCAGGCCCGAGCACTTGTCTCATGCATCCCACCTGGGCTGGTGATCTGTTTCACCATAGATAGTATACATGCTGTTCTTTTGAAACATCCCACCCTCACCTTCTCCCACAGAGTTCAAAAGTCTGTTCTGTATTTCTGTGTCTCTTTTTCTGTTTTGCATATAGGGTTATCATTACCATCTTTCTAAATTCCATATATATGTGTTAGTATGCTGTAATGTTCTTTATCTTTCTGGCTTACTTCACTCTGTATAAGGGGCTCCAGTTTCATCCATCTCATTAGGACTGATTCAAATGAATACTTTTTAACGGCCGAGTAATATTCCATGGTGTATATGTACCACAGCTTCCTTATCCATTCGTCTGCTGATGGGCATCTAGGTTGCTTCCATGTCCTGGCTATTATAAACAGTGCTGCGATGAACATTGGGGTACTGAAAGTTTTCAAAATTCCTATTTGGTTTCAGAAATATGATTTGCAAAGGCAGTAAGTCTGAAGATCAATTTTTACAGCCTTTTCTCTCTCAGGGGATGAAAATGATAAATTCTTGATGAAATTACATCATTATTGCTTACATACAGTGGATATATTTCCATTACTGTGTAAATAAATTCCTATGTAAACATATGGTTGAAACCAAGTAAGTTTTATATGAGAATAGAGGCAGTTTGTTGTTCTTGGCATTCCATTTCTTCAAAAGAGCCTTCCTTAATCTTTTAATTTCCAAACCGTGTTTTTGAAGAGATGTAGAGGGAAGAGTGCCCAAAGAGCGAAGTGACTTGGGAACGTTTATTTGAACCTCAAAGACATGTGAAAAATATCAGGACGCTTTGCCATCTTCGAATCTGGAATCATTTTGGAAGATCTACTTTGAAAATTAAGCTTCTAACACTAAGCAACTGCCTTACCCGGCTATCTTGTTTCAAGGAAAATAGAGAAGGCAAGTTGGCTGAAATGAAATCTGGTTCATTATTCACTAGCCTTAGGGATAATCACACTTAGGGGCAAGGCTTTAATTAGCTCAGTTGTTGCTTTTTACCACATGTGTGGCAAAATCCAATTGCCTCTTCTTTCATTTTCCTTTTTTAAAATATCTTCTAATATTGTTCCCAACTTATATATTTCAGATTTAGCAATTCTAATAGCAAGTATTATTCAGTTATATGTTTTTCGATGACATAACAAATTCAAATTTTTATTGTCTTTAAAACTTGTACTTTGGAGTTATCTATTGAACGTTACATTATACTCAGTCACCTTGTTGGTAACTGGCCATGTCCATATAAGACTGACTAAAATATACTCTTTTTATCAAAAGTCTCTGATATAAACAAATCTGTGCTTCTCTACCTTTGTTTGCTTGCTTCAGCCTCCAGTAAGGACTACGGTTGAAAGTTTATTTTAATTAGAGTTTAAAAGTGATGCACATTACAATCAAACATATGGACGTTCCCAGAAGCATTTCTGCAGCAGTACATACATCTGCAGATTCACTTAGCCTTATGATCATATTAAAAAATTCCTTGTGTTTAAAACCATCTTACTTCAGCAATGTATACATTTCTCTTATACTTCTTCTGATATTTCTAGTCTAAAATGTAAAAAGTCTCGTCTTCTTTATTTATCCTTACATTCATAGTAATCATTTTTTCCCAGAGGTAGTTATCTTTTTAGAATTTCAAATTGACTTTCAGTGTGATTATTCTAAAATTTCTATTATTTAAGTAGAGTTAAACTACTAGGAAATTTAATTCCGACAATCTATGACTTTAAAAAAATGCTAGTTGTAGCTTGGAATGTAATTTTATGAGTGATATGAATTTTTATGTCCAGGGCTTAAGTGTATTATGTTTATATTTTGAATTCTTAGTTCTTCAGGTTAATTTAACCAGTTCTCTGGAGAAACTAAATATATTAATGATTTACATATTAATTAAGTAATTTTCACTAGGAGTACTTTCTAGGAAAATGATAGAATTATTCACGATGAAGCTTTTCCGATATAAGTGCATATAAAGAACTGTAGTAAGGAAAGCTGTTTGAGGCTTAGGAAATGCCTTTTATGAAGGACTTTAGACTTCTTATTGCCCAACAGTTCTTCATAGTGCTGCAACACAGGCGACACACTTTTGGCGAGATTCAAAAATGAATAATTATAGCATATAAATCATCAGTTTGATAGAATAAAATCTATCATACAATCATACATTTGAATTATATCTGTATTATAATCACAATAGATACTTTATTGGCTTTGGATGTATATGCTTAAAAAGTTTAATACAAAGTATAGTTATAAATGGGGATAGTTATATTGGTAATATACATATTGATTAAGAGAATATGTTTGTGTTGAACTCCACATGGTAAGGGGTTTGTTCTGGGTGTGTCATGGTAAGGAGTTTACCAGCTAGGGGACAGGCATTTCCAAATATTATAAAGCTGTGTGTTTAATATAATAATAAAGGTATGGAAAAAGAACCCTAGAAAGCGGAGGAAAGTGTAGGACAGGGGCAGAGGCTGGGATGGCAAACCCTAACCCTAACCCTAACCCTAACCCTAACCCTAACCCTAAACCCAACCCTAACCCTAACCCTAACCCTAGTTAACTCTTCCAGAGGAGTTAACATTAGGTTGAGCCCTTTTAAAACACATAGCGTGCTATGTACCCAGTTGCTCCAGGCGTGTCCTGCTCTTTGCGACCCTGTGGGCTGTAGCCCGCCAGGCTCCTCTGTCCATGGAATTCTCCGGTCGAGAACACTGGAGTGGGTTGCTGTGCCCTCCTTCAGGGGATCGTCCCAACCCAAGGATGGAACCCAGGTCTCCAACATTGCAGGCAGATTCTTTATCCCTGAGCCACAAGGGAAGTCCAAAATACGTGACAAATACTATTAAGGCATTGAGGATAGGGATGGTGGGAAGAGAGGGAACTGGTAGAATATAGGAGAGGAATTATTGGAAGATGGTGCATTTGATTGGCGCTTTGGAGGGTAAGTAGAATTCTGACAAATGTAAATAGAGTAAATGACATCCAGATAATGAAATAGCAGCAGCAAAAATGTGGGAACAGGCCGGCATATTATGTAATACTCTCATTTGACTGGATATGAGCTGCACAGAAGAAGAAAAGGCTAGATAAATAGGTTGAGGCAGACCATAAGAAGCCTAAAATGCTAAACAGAGCTGCTTGGACTCCTGTCTGTAGGAAAATTCTTTTAGCGGCAGTGCCTAGGATGGCGTGGAAGGTGGAGGGGTTGGAAGTAGAGGTATGTGCTATGTGTCAGGAGGTGGTTATTGAGCTCTAATAGTGAGGGGCAGATTAAAGACTTGAGTGGAGCAGAGAGTGAGAGTAGTAATGGGAAGGTGGGGACAGATGCAAGGGACATGGTGGATGAGGAATTGACAAGAGTTGACACTAGGGGAGGGGGACGGGAGAGGGTTTCAGGATGAGCTGAATTTTGGCCCCTTGTGATGAGGAGGAAGGTGTTACCAGTGACTGAGATAGCCATCAGTGCAATTAGGGGTAGGGCTCTGAGTTGAAGTTAGGTGTTGAAAGCACATTGAGGTTGACATTTTCAGCCATCACTGAGAATTAAGAGCCAGGTGAGTAGGAAAAACTCAGATGATGAGTCTACCACACTGTCTGGATACTGCTGACATGATAAGAAATTAAGATTTTAAGGAACAAATGATTAAAGTTTTGAACATGTGACAAGACCATCATCATCCATCCAAAACACTCCTGTATCTTCGGTAAATCCCTTAATATTTCAATAGTGTACGTTTCTCAGCTAAAAAGGAGGAAAATTTGTAACAATTATGTATCCATCTTCTAGAATCTGGGATTGTTTGGTCAGATATCTAAAATGGGAGACTGTGTACGTATATTTATCTATTGTTATTACATTGAGAAAACTCCAAAAAGAAACAGAATACAGCTAGTATTTTAATTTTTTCAATTATACATTGTAAGATGTTCTAATTACAAAGATTTATAAAAAATTATTAGCTTTTAGTAGGTTTGTACTCTGTGCCAGTCACAATTCTAAGTACCGTTCAAGTGTTAAATAATTTAATCCTTAGCACCAGGACTTTCCTGGTGGCTCAGACAGTAAAGAATCCACCTGCAATGTAGAAAACTTGGTTTGATCCCTGGGTCAGGGAAAGCCTCTGGAGAAGAGAATGGCTACCCCCTCCAGCATTCTTGCCTAGAAAATCCCATGGACAGTGGAGCCTGGCAGGCTACAGTAAATGGGATCACAAACAGTAGGGCACGTCTGAGTGACTAGCACTTTTACTTTCAGTCTGAACTAACACCATAACATTTTATTATCTCTATTTTACAGAAAAACAAGGCTCAGAGAAATGAAAATAAAGCATTTATAAAGCTGACACTCGGGCTTCAGAGCTAAGCTCCTAGTTAGCCATTAGTTCTTGCTGCCTTCACATTGAATAGACACCTGCTTCAGACCTGCTTCATTTTGTTATTGCATTTGCATCAATGTGGCATCCTGCATTGCCACATTGCAGAAGCTCTCTCTTTCTGAAGTTTGTGTGGTCCAGATTCATTGCCTTTGCTTTCACACATACTTGTTTCTTCATCTTTAATGTGAGTTAATTGAGGGCTGGTAGCGTGTAGGCAATGGCACCCCACTGCAGTACTCTTGCCTGGAAAATCCCATGGACGGAGGAGCCTGGTAGGCTGCAGTCCATGGGGTCGAAGAGTTGGTCACGATTGAGCGACTTCACTTTCCCTTCTTACTCCCACGCATTGGAGAAGGAAATGGCAACCCACTCCAGTGTTCTTGCCTGGAGAATCCCAGGGACAGGGGAGCCTGGTGGGCTGCCGTCTATGGGGTCACACAGAGTCGGACGCGACTGAAGTGACTTAGCAGCAGCAGCAGCAGCAGCAGCAGCGTGTATTATAAGGAAGTATTGACAAGGCAGGTCAAAATGAACAGGCTTTGAATCTAGTCCAAATGCTTGGCTTATTAAATCTGAGCATGCTGTCTCGTTAACCACCTTGAACTCTGTTTCTTCATCTGTGAACACTGAGATGTAGAGAGTTAAGCAACAATATATGTGTGAAATGCCCCTGTAATGTAAAAATCAGTCCCCAGATATGCCATTCGCTGAGCACAGTTCGCATGGTGTAAAGAATCCACAACATTTTTTAGGGACGCCCCAATATGTTTTAATTTCTTTTCAAATCAGAAGGTAAAAAAAAATGAACTTTAATTTGAATAAAATGTTTAATGTGTATTAATATATTTATTTTTATGCTTTTTGTTCATCTGTTGAGATTATCATGTGTTTGTTTTTATTCTATTGCTATATTGTATCAACTAGTTAAGATCTGGAAGAAAACCTTGCTTTCCTGATCTAAATGCCTCTTGGTCATGGCATATATTGGGTTGGCCAAAAACTTTATTTAGATTTTCCTGTAAGATGTTGCAGGAAAGTCCAAATGAGCTTTTTGGCCAGCCCAATAATTCTTTTTGTATGTTGCTGGATTCAGCTTGCTATTTTTGTTATTGTAATAAAATATACATAACATGTAATTCTGCATTTTAACCATTTTCCAAGTTGATATATATTTTTATTCTTCTATTTCCAGCCTGTTTGTGTTCTTACTGTGTGTCTCATGGTTTTGTATTTTTTCTTTTTCACCGAAGTATATCATTGATTTACAATGTGTTAGTTTCAGCTGTACAGCAAAATGATTTAGTTATACATAATAATACATTCATTTTTATATGATGTAATTGGAAATGTAATTTTAAAAAGCTTTTAATTGAGCAAAATCGGCTTGGGTCCACAAAAGTCATAACATGTGCTGAGTCACTCAGTGGTGTCTGACTCTGTGTCTCCCCATGGAATGTACTCCCATGTACAGTTCCTGGGTTTATCCCGGCAAGAATCCTGGAGTAGGTTGCCATTTCCTCCTCCAGGGGATCTTCCTGTCTTAGGGACTGAACGCTCCTCTCCTTGGCAGATGGATTCTTTATCACTGTGCCACCTGGGAGCCCCAAAGTCATAGCAGAGTCCTGGCCATTTCTTCCTATTTTAGATTCCTTACAACTCTTCTAGTGTCTGAGCCATATGCTTTCCCCATACATTTTGGTTAATTGAGTCATTAGCCAGCTAGTTTCTAGCTTAAGTAAGTTAAAATAAACTTAAAACTCACATTTACATTCCTTCATCTCCTTTCTAAGTAGTTCATTGTTTCCTTTTCTAGGCTACCTCTGTACTGTGTAAACTTCTCACCACATTTAAACTATTTATTTACATATCTGTCTTTCCTACTAGACCATCAAAACGTTTTGAGAACATGGGCTGCATCTTATCCACTCCTGAATCCCCAATAACTAGCAGAGTACATGGCCCATAGAAAATTATTCATGAAAGTTTGGTGAAATAATTTGATTCTGTTTGTTACATTGGTGTTGTACTGCCAGCCATAGTGCTAACTCCTGGTGGAGATGTGCTTTGTATCTAAGATTTCACCTGAAACTTTTGATACCGGAAATGAAAAATTGTCATCTACTCTGCAAAATGATGACTTTTCTATACTTTTCAGCACTACTCTCTACCATCCTAATTATTCCTTAAAAATTGAATTTAAATAAATTAGTTTGTCAAGACTTCTTCCCTTCCTTGCTAAATTAATTTAATTAGCCAAGGGCCTATGAATATAGTCAAGGCCTTTTGATATCTCCATGTATGCATTTCCATGTTATAAATAGATCCCATGTCTCACTGATCTAATGAGGCTACAATGTGAGTGAGAAATGAGTCTTAATTTTTCAGGACCAAGGCAGACCAGCATTATCTAGTTACAGAATAGGAGAGAACGTGTATCACCTCTAGGGTTTAAGCACCTATTTAAGTAGACAGTGTTTTTTCTAATTTAACTTCAACTTTATTTATAAATAAATTACTAGGACATTTGTTGCTGATTACTTTGCACCATATAATAGTTTTATTTTTGTTAAAGAGACTGCCAGGTGCCACTTTGTTTTTCATTTTTATTTTTCCTGCTCTCTGATTTGTAACTTTCTCATACTTGAAAAGTTTTTATATCTTTAATAGACTGCGGTATATAGAAGAGTGAGATGCTAGAGAGGAAAGGAACTGTTTGCAATTTGGACGATTGTGGGTGATAGTACCAGTTACATCAGAGAACCTGGAGAAAAGGGTGATTTTCGTTCTTTCTCAAGTCTGGTCCTGCACATTAGCCTGAAACAGGCTTGACTCTTTGCTGAGATTATTTTCCATCCTTAATATCTCTTTGAAAGAAAAGTGGCTGGTTTTAGCTGTGGAAAACCAATGCTTGCTCATGTATAGAGAATGAAGTTTCGTAGTTTTGGCACGGTCTCATACTTGTAGTCTCATGCTTACTGGATTCTTCTAAAGTTGTTTAGATTCCTATTCATGAAGGAAGGATAGTTGATAAGGAAAATGAGTAATTATTACCTTGTTGTGAAGTTTTACTGGATAACTTTTTTTTTTTTTTCATTTTAGTAGTAACAATTGATAGTATCTACTATTAGCAGGACATTTTTCAGCTAACACAGTGCTTTCAGAGGCATTATTTCTTTCCATGCTTATAACCCCACAGGAGAGTATTATTATCATCAATATTTTACAGATGAGGAAATTGAGCTACATGGACTTTAAGGACTTAGACAAGATTTCACGGTAACCAGCAGAATCAGGACCAAACTCTGGGTCTTGCTGAATTCTCTCATTATTTATGACTTCCTTGCTTCTAAGCCCTTTAAGTCAGTAAGATCTAGCAACAGACCTCCTGGCATGTTTGGAAGGCAAGCTGTATTTGACCCTTCCCAGAATCACTTACCTTAGATATCTTTTCTACCTTCATTTGCTACTTGAACCTTAATTCACCCTTCTGTTCCCTCCAATTTGGGTGTTGTATGTGTACTCTGTGATATTTTGAATTTGACTTGAAACATTCACATTTATTTGTCAAATTAAGAGCTCAAACAATTACATACCAGCAGGAATCCAGAAGCCTGTAAGTCTAAAAAGAGGCATTCTACCCCACAACTTCCAGCAGAGAAGAGATCTGAGTAGTTCATTCACTCCTACCGTTGCTTCTGGCTGCCAGTTCTGCAGCTAAAACTTATTCCCTGTGACCAAGGGCCTGATAGGTATACATCCCTTCTTAGCTCACAGGGATGCCTCTTGCTGCGTGCCTTGATTACAGCTCTTGTGGGTCACATTTCCAGGTCCAGGCACTATGCCCTGAAGCAGCATGGCCTTGTTGAGTTTGGAAGGGTTCCCTGCATATGCCTCCAGCCACCTCATCTCTCAGAAACATCCATATGTCCAAATCCAAGGCTCCAGTTGACGTGCTCCCTTTCCTCAAGTCAATTTTATTTTAGTGACTTATTCTCTTTCCTGCCACGGACTTTTGGTGGGGTCTGTGGCAAAAAAGAGATCCTGATCCACCTTAACAGGTCTCTCAAACTTTGAATTTTAGGGAACAGGTAGGTTCTTTCTTCTAGGAGAATCAGGGGTCTCAACAGGTGGCAGATTTTTTCATATTACACCCCTTCTCTTTTCCAAGGAAGAAGTTGCCTTCATGCCTTATGTTCACAAGACTAAGAAGACACCTTCAAGGCTAGGAAAAGGTCTCTAACTCTATCTGTGGAAAGGTTGGTGTAAGCTTAAAATAAACTGCCTTGGGCAGAGCTGGTTCCTTCTCAGGGCTGAAGGAGAACCTGTTTTGGGCCTTCTGATAGCCGTGGGAGCTCCTCTTGCTGCTAGGTGGTGCTCTCCCGAGAGCAGCACGCAGTCCTCCCTCTATACATGCCAGCCTGTGTGTCCAAGTGCCCCATTTACATAAGGACATCTGTCCTATTGGATCAGGACCCACTCTAATGACCTCATTGTACCCTGTCATCTGCAAAGACACCATTTCCCAATTGTATTCACAGGTACTGAAGGTTAGGCCTTCAGCGTCTTTTATGGGAGACAAAATTCAATCCAGAGGAAGAGGAAAGCCCAGAAAGTAAATTAGGTTTCCTAACACTAAGTACCATGGGATTTGTACTGTGTTCTGAAATCTCTTATAATTTTTTTCGGTAGCTATTAAAATGTTTATTCAGGAATGTACTTAGTTGTCATAGATTTAATGGCTTCTGATTTTTCTACAAAACAAGTTTTTAAAAAAATTTTCTTTTAAAGAATTTTCAACTGAATCTTGACTTATTGCCTTACTATTATGTAGTCGTTTTCTAAGAATTACTTCTAAGTTTGTTTGAAATACATTTGTTAAGAAAAGATTTTTAGGCTTTAAAGAGAAGCAAATGGGGAACAATACCTTTAGGCAATATAGAGTATCCCTATTTATAATCTTAGGTTTGTGTGTGTTTTGTCTATTCATATTACCAGGGATAATAGAATGAAACATTTATTCACTGTTGCTTGATATTCCTTGTAAGCTCACAGAGATACCTCATGAGGATGTAATCTTAGAGATATCAAATAGAATGGGTACTTCTTACTGTTTACAAATATGACCTAAAATAATATTGAGATGCTTCCTAAATTTAAACAAATGAATTTAACAGTCATTATCTTTTCTATATCCATGTAAGTAAAATAAAACAGTAGTTAAAAGTAAATATGATATATGTATAAAACAGTAGTTAGAAAAAAGTTCAGTACGGTTCAGTCCCTCAGTTGTATCTGACTCATTGAAACCCCATGGACCACAGGACGCCAGGCCTCCCTGTCCATCACCCACTCCCGGAGCTTACTCAAACACATGTCCATCGAGCAGGTGATGCCATCCAAACATCTCATCCTCTGTCATCCCCTTCTCCTCCGGCCTTCAATCTTGCCTAGCATCAGGGTCTTTTCCAGTGAGTCAGTTCTTCGCACCAGGTAGCCAAAGTACTGGAGATTCAGCTTCAGCATCAGTCCTTTCAATGAATAATCAGGACTGATTTCCTTTAGGATGGACTGGTTGGATCTCCTTGCAGTCCAGGGGACTCTCAAGAGTCTTCTCCAACACCATAGTTCAGAAAGCATCAATTCTTTGGCGGTCAGCTTTCTTTATAGTCCAACTCTCACAACAGTACATGACTATTGGACAAACCATAGCTTTGACTAGATGGATCTTTGTTGACAAAGTAATGTCTCTGCTTTTTAATATGCTGTCTAGGTTGGTCACAGCTTTTCTTAAAAGGAGCAAGCATCTTTTAATTTCATGGCTGCAGTCACCATCTGCAATGATTTGGAGCCCAAGAAAATAAAGTCTCTCACTGTATCCACTGTCTCCCCATCTATTTCCCATGAAGTGATGGGACCAGATGCCATGATCTTAGTTTTCTGAGTGTTGAGCTTTAAGCCATCTTTTTCACTCTCCTCTTTCACTTTCATCAAGAGGCTCTTTAGCTCTTCTTCACTTTCTTCCATAAGGGTGGTGTCATCTGCATATCTGAGGTTATTGATATTTGTCCCGGCAATCTTGATTCCAGCTTGTGCTTCATTCAGCCTGGCATTTCTCATGATGTATTCTGCTTATAAGTTGAATAAGCAGGGTGACAATATACAGCCATGATGCACTCCTTCCCTGATTTGGAACCAGTCTGTTGTCTCATGTCCTGTTTTAACTGTTATTTCTTGACCTGAATACAGGTTTCTCAAGAGGCAGGTCAGGTGGTCTAGTATTCCCATCTCTTTAAGAATTTTGCAAGTTTATTGTGATCCACACAGTCAAAGGCTTTGGCATAGTCAATAAAGCAAAAGTAGATGTTTTTCTGGAATGCTCTTGCTTTTTAGATGATCCAAAGGACACTGGCAATTTGATCTCTGGTTCCTCTGCCTTTTCTAAATCCAGCTTGAACATCTAGAAGTTAATGGTTCATGTACTGTTGAAGCCTGGCTTGGAGAATTTTGAGCATTACTTTGCTAGCGTGTGAGATGAGTGCAATTGTGCACTAGTGTGAACATTCTTTGCCATTGCCTTTCTTTGGGATTGGAATGAAAACAGACCTTTTCCAGTCCTGTGGCCACTGCTGAGTTTCCAAATTTGCTGGCATACTGAGTGTGGCACTTTCACAGCATAATCTTTTAGGATTTGAAATAGTTCAATTGGAATTCCATCACCTCTAGTAGCTTTGTTCATAGTGATGCTTCCTACAGCCCACTTGATTTTGCATTCCAGTATGTCTAGCTCTAGGTGAGTGATCACACCATCATGGTTATCTGGGTCATGAAGATCTTTTTTGTATAGTTCTGTGTATTCATGCCACCTCTTCTTAAAATCTTCTGCTTTAAAAGGATAGGACACTGAAAGATGAATTCCCCCAATCAGTAGGTGCCCAATATTCTACTGGAAAAGAGTGGAGAAATAACTCCAGAAAGATTGAAGAGATGGAGCCAAAGCAAACCCAACACCCAATTGTGTATGTGACTGGTGATGGAAGTAAAGTCCGATGCTATAAAAAACAGTGTTGCATATTAGCCTGGAATGTTAGGACCATGAATAAAGGCAAATTGGAAGTGGTTAAACCGGAGGTGGCAAGATTGAACATCAACATCTTAGGAATCAGTGAGCCAAAATGGAAGGGAATGGGTGCATTTAACTCAGTTCAGTTCAGTTCAGTTCAGTTCAGTTCAGTTCAGTTCAGTTCAGCCACTTAGTCGTGTCCGACTTTTTGCAACCCCGTGAACCACAGCATGCCAGGCCTCCACGGTCCATCACCAACTCCTGGAGCTTGCCCAAACCCATGTCCATTGTGTTGGTGACGCCATCCAACCATCTCATCCTCTGTCATCCCCTTCTCCTCCTGCCTTCAATCTTTCCCAGCATCAGGGTTTTTTCAAATGAGTCAGCTCTCCCCATTAGGTGGCCAAAGTATTGGAGTTTCAGCTTCAACATCCAATGAACAGTCCCTCCAATGAACACCCAGGACTGATCTCCTTTAGGATGGACTGGTTGGATCTCCTTGCAGTCCAAGGGACTCTCAAGTGTCTTCTCCAATACCACAGTTCAAAAGCATCAATTCTTCGGTGGTCAGCTTTCTTTATAGTCCAATTCTCACATCCATACACGACCACTGGAAAAACCATAGCCTTGACTAGATGGACCTTTGTTGGCAAAATATTGTCTCTGCTTTTTAATATGCTGTCTAGATTGGTCATAACTTTCCTTCCAAGGAGCAAGCGTCTTTTAATTTCATGGCTACAATCACCATCTGCAGTGATTTTGGAGCCCAGAGAAATAAAGTCAGCCACTGTTTCCACTGTTTCCCCATCTATTTTCCATGAAGTGATGGGACCAGATGCCATGATCTTAGTTTTCTGAATGTTGAACTTTAAGCCAACTTTTTCACTCTCCTCTTTCACTTTCATCAAGAGGCTCTTTAGTTCTTCCTCACTTTCTTCCATAAGGGTGGCATCATCTACATATCTGAGGTTATTGATATTTCTCCCGGCAATCTTGATTCCAGCTTGTGCTTCCTCCAGCCCAGCATTTCTCATGATGTACTCTGCATATAAGTTAAATAAGCAGGGTGACAATATACAGCCTTGACGTACTCCTTTTCCTATTTGGAACCAGTCTGTTGTTCCATGTCCAGTTCTAACTGCTGCTTCCTGACCTGCATAGAGGTTTCTCAAGAGGCAGGTCAGGTGGTCTGGTATTTCCATTTCTTTCAGAATTTTCCACAGTTTATTATGATCCACACAGTCAAAGGCTTTGGCTTTTAACTCAGATGAGCATTATATCCACTACTGTGGGCAAGAATCCCTTAGAGGAAATGGAGTAGCCTTCATAGTCAGCAAAAGAGTCCAAAATGCAGTACTTGAATGCAATCTCAGAAATGACAGAATGGTCTCTGTTCATTTCCAAGACAAACCATTCCATATCACAGTGATCCAAGTCTATGCCCCAAACAGTAATGCTGAAGAAGCTGAAGTTGAATGGTTCTATGAAGACCTACAAGACCTTCTAGAACTAACACCCCAAAAAAGATGTCCTTTTCATTATAGGGGACTGGAATGCAAAACAAGAAGTCAAGAGCTACCTGGAGTAACAGGCAAATTTGGCCTTGGAATACAAAATGAAGCTAGGCTAAGGCTAATGGAGTTTTGCCAAGAGAACATGCTGGTCATAGCAAACCCTCTTCAATTAACACAAGAGAAGACTCCACACATGAATATCACCAGATGGTCAATACCGAAATCAGATTGATTATATTCTTTGCAGCCAAAGATGGAGAGGCTCTATATAGTTAGCAAAAACAAGACTATTAGTTGGCTGTGGCTCAGATCGAGAATTCCTTATTGGAAAATTCAGACTTAAATTGAAGAAAGTAGGGAAAACCACTAAACAATTCAGGTATGACCTAAATCAAATCCCTATCGATTGTACGTGGAAGTGACAAATAGATTAAAGGGATTGTCTCTGATAAACAGAGTGACTGAAGAACTATGGACAGAAGTTCGTGACATTGTACAGGAGGCAGTCATCAAGACCATCCCCAAGAAAAAGAAATGCAAAAAGGCAAAATGGTTGCCTGAGGAAGACTTAAAAATAGCTGAGAAAAAAAGAGAAGCAAAAGCCAAAGGGGAAAAGGAAAGATATACCCATTTGAATGCAGAGTTGAAAAGAATAGCAAGGAGAGATAAGAAAGCCTTCCTCAGTGATCAATGAAACGAAATAGAGGAAAAAGGTCTTTGGAGTAACACAAATAAATATGATATAGTATCAACTTATTGTCACATGAGTAGCCCTGGGTAAGTAACCTAACTTCCAAGCCTCGATTTTCTCATGTCCAAAATTTGCAAAATAATTTCGTTTTCCTAATAAAACTTGTGGAATAGTTATTTTAAAATCATGTTTAGCATGCTTACAGCAGTGCCAGGGCAGTGAGCCTAAAATAAACATCAACTGTACTGTCAGTATACCAATTAAATTAATCAGTTTCACTGAAATCATACTTACTATTTTACTCTGTTAAAACACGGAGCCCAAGAGCAACGGCTGCTGTGACTCTGTGCCTAGAGCAATGCTAGAGGTCTGAATTGTTGGCCATGGATTGCTGCTGTTGTATGTCAGAGAATGTAACTATGGTCCTGTTTTTTAAATAGTTCTTTCTGTAAAACTAATAGTTTTAGTTGTGTTAGAACCCACCCTGAGTCATAATATTAAAAACATTAAAAACATTTATCTCATCATTTGGCTGTTGATTTTTCTTTATCTTTAGACACCCTTTCCTGTGCTTTTATTCTCAAAATTTTTTGTCATTTTAGTTTGTTAATTAGAGAAGCTGCATTTCTTATTGTTACATACTTTTCTTCTTTAAGTGGTTGTTCATTAAAAAAAAGTTGTAAAAACAACAACAAAAAAACGTTATACAAGCAAATCTCCCTTATATAAGTAATACATTTTCGTTGTGTGGATAAATAGATAGGTGTACCCACACACACATATACATGTATCAGGCCACCTATAGTCTCACACTCCATACAAAATCAATGTTTGCAGTTTGAGAGAGGATCCCTTAATATTATCTCTGACTCTCCCAACGTCTTCTGGTCAATTACATTTCATCTGCATTGATACCTGCTCTACCTGGCCACCTCTTTTGGTTGTAGCGACATACAGGAAAGAACCTAGACAGCAAGAGGAGCCGATCGGGGTTTTATATTCATTTCCCAGACCCAGGGCCCTTTCATACTGAGACGACTCCCCATAGGACTGCTGAGGTAGCAGACATTCATTGAAATATATTTTCATTGCCTAACATTGTCAACTGAAAAGACACAAACTCTGAGACACCTGTTTTCCAGACGAGAGAAATGGTCACCCAAGTTCACCCCATGTGAATTTACCCTCTACTTACTGCCTGCCCATTCTCTCCAGCTCTTTTCCCATCTGTCTTTCAAAGTGAAGCTAATGGCAGTTTATTTTATTACATATGTTTCTCATTTTACTATTGAAGCCTGAAAGTCCTTAATCTGCAATTCTGAAATTTCATTTTCATACCCCAAATGTTCTAAGAATGAAAATATTTCCATAATTAATATGAAGCTTTTACAGTTATTATTTATGATACTCAATGTGAATATTCAAATGTCAGACTACCAAAGTATAAATGCACTTGATTACAGAATATTGCCCCAGATTCCTCTCAAGGTGGTATGTAGCCTGTGTTATCTGCACTAGATTACCTCTCTAAAATCCAAGAAAGTCTGAATTATAAACACAACTGGCCCTAGAGGTCTTGAATGAGTCTTCAGCCTGTATTAGCACGTAGACGGGGCTGAGGACTGGTGTAATGAAGGGAAGGGCTGAGGAGGATGGGTTCGTTTCAACTGCACCAGCATTCTGCGAACTTCAGGTCTGTACTCCACCTGCCCTTACGATAATGGCAGTGTCAACTGTTTGCAGTCCCCTCCTGCTTTATTTTGTCCATTTCTTACCGTGTTTTGCCAACTGAGACATGTTTCCTGAATTCCTACACATAATCCTTTTTATTTCTACTAATGACACAATACATTTCCTTCCTCAAATAAAATATAGATTTCCTTTGCAATCAATACCACACAACGGTTAGGCTAGAATGATCCTTTGCTAGAACTATTTTATGTATGATACCTATTTATGGGGACAGTAAATCAGTAAATCCATGTCATAGTTTTATCTCTGAGTTCAGAGGATTCCCCAAGGAATAGCAAAAGATCACACTTCAAGGCTATGGAAAGAAGAGAATAAAGCACAGAAGCAGAAGACGAAGGAACAAAGGAATTTCTTTTCCATGGCAGACAGTCAAATTATTTTTAGTTGTTGTTGTTAACATTATTTGGAAAATACCTACCAATGATATATCATGTTTTTACCCTATAACACACTGTGAGGACTTTGTATGGTTTCCCCCTTGGCATCCATAAATATCAGAGTAATGGCGTTTTGCTAGTTACCGAGTAAAGGAACTGAAAAAAGCATTTCTCATTCCAGGTTTTTCCTACAATGCCGGGTGTGAAAATTCAGGTACAAGTGAGGACTGTAAAGCAGATTTTCTCAGTCTCAGCACTATTAATATTTTTGGTTGGGGAAATCTTTGTTGTCCAGGGCTGTCCTGGACACTGCAGAAAGTTAGCAGCTTTCCTAGCCTGTACCCACTAGATAACCAGTGGCACTCCCTCTCCCCCCAGTTGTGACAAGGAAAATTATCTCTACATATAGCTAAAAATGCCCTGAAGGCAAACTCATTCCTGCCTCCCCAACTGAGAACCATCTTCTGTGAGGTAACTCTTATGTGTTTAGAGGTTTCTGTAGGGAGAGGTAGTGCTGCCACTGTGATAGCTTTATAGCTGAGGGTGGGGATAATCCCTGGTCACATGTTTTTCTGAATTTTACTTTGCATCTTTTTCATTTTGCTGTATTTGTTGGTCAGTGATGCTGAGCCAAGACTTTTGCTGGGTACTGGGATAGTAGTGATTAAGAGAGCAGGTCCCTGATCTCATGGGGTGTGCCTTCTGAAAGGGGGTGGGGTGGGTGAGTGACAAGTGTAATCAATCAGTGCATGTATGTGAGCTTGCTCCGTCGTGTCCGACTCTTCACGACCCCATGGACTGTAGCCCACCAGGCTCCTCTGTCCATGGGATTTCCCAGGCAAGGATACTGGAGTGGATTGCCATTTCCTTCTCCAAGGGGTCTTCTCCTCTATCCGCAGGCAGATTCCTTACAACTAGCACCATCATTAGCAACCAAGTGTATGAATAATATAATTTCAAACAGTCAAATATGCTATAAATAAAGTAAAATAGATAATTGGGCAGCATGATTGGAGGACAGTTGATTGCTACTTTAGACAAGAATCAGAGGTTTCTCTAACCTCTGAGCTGATAAAAAGAAAGATCTAAGTGAGGTGTGTGATAGAAAGGGTGAATAAGTTAGTTTTGCTCCATGGCAGTGAGAAGGCCAATGTGGCCGGAACTGAGAATTTACTGAGAGTGATGCTCTATGAAGTTGCAGTTAGGGAAGGTCTGTGTGCCACAAAAAGCAGCAGTTTGATTTCACTGTGATTGCAGTGGGCCACCATGAGAGGCTTTTAAGCAGACGAACTAAGATCATGGCATGCGGTCCCATCACTTCTTGGCAAAAAGATGGGGAAACAGTGGAAACAGTGAGAGACTTTCTTTTTTCGGCTCCAAAGTCACTGCAAATGGTGATTGCCACCATGAGATTAAAAGATGCTTGCTCCTTGGAAGGAGAGTTATGACCAACCTAGACAGCATATTAAAAAGCAGAGACATTACTTTGCCAACAAAGGTCCGTCTAGTCAAGGCTATGGTTTTTCCAGTGGTCATGTATGGATGTGAGAGTTGGACTGTGAAGAAAGCTGAGCACTGAAAAATTGATGCTTTTCAACTGTGGTGTTGGAGAAAACTCTTGAGAGTCCCTTGGACTGCAAGGAGATCCAACCAGTCCATCCTAAAGGAGATCAGTCCTGGGTGTTCATTGGAAGGACTGATGTTGAAGCTGAATCTCCAATACTTTGGCCACCTGATGCGAAGAGCTGACTCATTAGAAAGACCCTGATGCTGGGAAAGATTGAGGGCAGGAGGAGAAGGAGACGACAGAGGATGAAATGATTGGATGGCATCACCAACTCGATGGGCATGGGTTTGGGTGGAATCCGGGAGTTGGTGATGGACAGGGAGACCTGGAGTGCTGCGATTCATTGGGTTGCAAAGAGTCGGACACGCACGACTGAGTGACTGAACTGAACTGAACTGAACTGAACTGAACTGAAGCAGAGGAACAGAAGAGTTAGCATGTTCTCACTTAAGGCTTTAAAAAGATCATTTGGGGGACAAAAGTGAAAGTAGGTGAATTGCATTAACAGCCTTTTCAAGAAATGAGTGATGGTGGTGGTTTTATTTAGAGTTGTACATTAAAAACAGAAACTGGAAGATTCAGAATGTATTGCTGCTGCTAATTCGCTTCAGTCGTGTCTGACTATGCGACCCCATAGAGAGCAGTCCACCAGGCTTCTCCCTCCTATTAGAGAAGCTGAACTGCTAATAGTTGTTGTATTGATGAGATAACAAGGTGATTCCTGAGTTTGAAGCCGCAGCAATTAGGAAGATGATACTGCCATTTACTGAGATAGGGAATCCTTTTGGGGGAACGGTCTGGTTTAAGATGCTGCAGGCATTTGGGGGAGTCCTTAAAGGTCACCCCTCTCCCCTCTTGTGACTCTTTGCTTTGTGATTACTCATGAAGTGAGAGTATCCACCTCTTTTAGATGATCTTTCATGAACCTCCAACTTTGAATCCAGTGAATCCTAATTTTTGAAATACCAAATACTATAAAGTATTGTTGTTGTTGTTGTTTTCTTTATGCAAAAGTGCTTATGTAGATGAAGGTTACACAGATGACCAATTCTCGTAAATCATCATGTGTTCAGAATTGTGGTTCCAGAAAGATGGTGGATTTATATGGAAACAGGCGTCCTCATGTTGCAGCATCTGCCTTTGATCTTTGACTCATGAAGGGCTGGGATCACGCACTGTGGAAGAGAATGAAGCTTCTTTTCCTACACTGGAGAGAGAATTCCAAGGATCCATGTTTTAATATATGGAATTTACCCAGAAAAAAAAAAAGAGAAAGAAAAGAAAGAAACTTAACATCTTTCTAGTAAATTACTAAGAGGTTTCTTTTCCTCTCTCCTTTTATTTCCTAAAGTTAGCCTAAAGCCTGTGTATACTGAAGGGTCTTATAGCTCTCTTGTCCTTAAATTTCAGGCAGCAGTAAGCAGACATTTTTTGTAACCAAATCCAAATGTGCTTTAAACTGAGAAAATCTCATCTGGCAAACAAATGAACAACAGCAACAACAAAACGAAATTAATAGGATGCGTTATTTACTTTGGAAAGGGGCTTCTTGTACGATATGTTTAAGAAATGAACAGCATTAAAGGATTTAAAGTATAATTTTATAAACAACTTCTCTGAGATGCATTTATTTCATCTAACATGGACCTTCTATAATGTGCTCAGTCGCTCAGTTATGTCCAACTCTGCCACCCCGAGGACTATCGCCCGCCAGGCTCCTCAATCCATGGGAATTCTCCAGGCAAGAGTACTGGAGTGGGTTTCCACACCCTCCTCCAGGGGATCTTCCCAATCCAGGGATGGAACCCAGGTCTCCCACATTGCAGGCAGATTCTTTACTGTCTGTGCCACCAGGGAAGCCCGATACCGTATTGGATCTAAATGTCTCTCATTAATGCATAGGTAAAATGGCCATGGAGATTTTTTACTTCCATTTTCAAGAAAATACAATATAGTCTTTAGTTTTATTTTTCTTGATGAATAAAGTATTTGTCATTGTTCAGTTCCTCCTACATTTTATTGTAATATGAGTTCTTCTGGCAATTTTCCATTTCTACCTGGGGTTTCTTTTTTACTCACAGATGAGTTTATTTCTCAGGTTGGTAATAGTGTTGGGATAAATTCATAAATAGTTATTCTTTGAATGCTGAATAGAAATGTCTTTTATTCCTGAATAAATACAGAATTTACTTGTTGTAGACATTATATTTGGGTGTCAGTACACAGCTTCTTTTTCCTGTTACGTATTTTAAGTGATACTGAAGATACAGAGTGACAGATTTTAATCAGTTAGATCTGGTATGGGTTGAGGTTTTTGTTCTGTGTGTGTGTTTTGCAAGGTAATACATGTGAAAACAGATAATAAAATAAAAGCAAATAATAAAATAGCTGGATTCAAATGAAGATGCTTTGAAATGATACAAACATGCAAATATGTTATTTTTATTAGCAGTGGTACTCTTTGTGATCATCAAGGTGTGCAAGGTACTGTCATTGGTATGGTTTCTAGTTCAGGTGTTAGACCAAAAAAAGCCAAAGTATAGTTGATTTTGTAGTAAAGACTCATTTCATAGGCTTTTTTTAGAAGTACTTTCTAGGAGTTTCATAGAAGTCTTTGGTGGGACTGCATTTCTTGTAGACTTACTTTCTTGGAATATCAGTCTTTAGAGTTGTTCATATGATGGTTAAGATTGTGGCTTATGGTGCCAAACTGCCTGGTTTCAAACCTCAGCCAAATTTCTTAATAACTGTAAGAGCTTAGACAAATTTTATAGCCATTTTGTACTTATATTTCCTTATATGTAAACGATGATAAATAAACAGTACCTAGTTTTGAGGTTTAAATGAACAATATTAGTCAAACATTAGAAGAATATCTAGCATATAGTAAAAGACAAATGTTTGCAATTATTATTCCTTGAACAAGTCTGATAAAAATTCAGGTTGACAGGTTATCAAACTGCATTGGTCCTGTTTGGAGTCTTCTTTGTTATGTGCAGAGATTGGTAATGACCTGTTTTTGTTTCGGTCATAATTTGCCTAATTATTACATCTCATATAAAAGAAAAACGAACAAAAAGCAACAACAAGGCTTGGGCCTTCAGAGGGACGAAAAAGGCAGCATCTCAAACCTGTGCTCTATACAAGGTCCGGGCCCAGGACCCTCTGTCGTCGCACCCAGGACTCTGACCTGTGATAACACAGGGCCTTGCGTCTTCATTCTCAGTGAATCTGAGTAGCATTCTTATCTTAAATTCGGCCTTAAGCTGTAGGGAAATCAGAAAATTTGAAAGTATAGTATTATGGCTGAAATACTAAACTTTTTTAAAAAATGCATGCTTTAGTTTGTTTAGCTGTCTAATATTTTCTCTGTTCTCAAATTAGCTACCTCTAAAAATGTATGATTTTAAATTACATACTGCATTATGCAGGTACTCATCTAACATTTAAAATGTAAACAATGCCAATGTTTCTCAAAGGCAAGAGGTAGGAGATTATTATATGTGAAAGGAAGTAGAATTATGGTCTTTTAAAATTCTAGCTTGCCTTGGATTTTTCAGTTTTAGTCAAATTGGCATTTAAAAACACTGGGCTCACAGTTCCGTTAAGAACTGTGTGTTGTTTGTAGAGATTTTTAGGTGCAAATTATCTAGCCAGATGTTTAAACACTAAGGGGAAATCAGTTAAATACAATTAACATAGTCTTCATTTATCAAGTAGTTAATTCTCAGCAGTAGACCACAAGCTTTTTATCCCCATTTATAGATAGATAGACAATATAAAAGGAAAGATCCAGAAACCTGATTTTGAAACTGTATGAACCTTGCAAAATTAGGAAACATTCTGTTCATTATAGGTGGCTTCCCACATTTTGGTTATTGATTGCTTTCAACTTTTCTGATGATTCAAGACTTTAATGACTATTGGAATAAATATTAGGTTGCATTGTAATTTCCCACCAAGTAAATCATATGTATTGATTATGGGCCTATGAAAATATCTGAGAGTAGAGTCAGGGTGGGGTTGCATAGGATATACAAACACACAAAATATAAAGATTATATTGCATAATATTGCTTTATTTCAGTTGCCTAATTGCAGCTCAACTCAACTTACCTATAAGACTGTATTAATGTGGACATTTTAATATGTTTAATATGCTATGAGGTGGGTGATCCTAAACTAATCATGCTGGGAGTGAAATAGTTCTTAAAATAGTTCTGATTATTGTGAATTTTAAAATGTTCTTTATAATTAGTTAAAAGAAAGTATAAATGTAATATAAAAGTGCAGAAGTTTTGGGTTTGCAAAACAAAGAAAAAAATTACTGCTTAATAAAAAATGTGTGCACTTAATAAAAAACATGTGTACCCTATTATATGGGCTTCCTACGTAGCACTAGTTGTAAGAAAAAACCCTCCTACTAGTGTAGGAGATGTATGAGATGTGAGTTCAATCCCTGGATCATGAAGATCCCCTGGAGAAGGGCATCACAATCCATCCCAGTATTCTTGCCTGAAGAATCCCATGGACAGAGGAGCCTAGAGGACTACAGTTCATAGGGTTGCAAAGGGTCAGAAATGACCGAAGCAACTTAGAAATCACCCTATTATATATCTATATGATCTCTATATATCCCTATCTATTTGTATTTCCCATTTTATTTTCAGTTTTGTACTTCATTTCTTATATGCATTTACCGGGCTATTGTAAATATTCTGAGTTGTTCTATATGTTCTGGGTTCTTAAATCTTCCTGAGGAAGACCTTAAAAATATTTTGAGTTTTATAAGTCTTATTGGAAATATAGGGAGTTACTTTCAGATATTAATTTTGAGGCTAACATTTTAAAAAGTATTAAAAACAGTGACATAGTAGAAATTACATTAAAAATCAGGGGTTTATGTTCAAGCCAAATTCCGAAAGGATGAAAGTTTGAACTTGGTTATTGTAGCTTCCTCTAACTCTGTCATTTGAGGTCTGGGGTACATCTATGCTTTGAAAATACAAGTATGAAGCCATGAGAATAAGTTATCATCCATATGGCTTTCATAAAACCATCTAAGCTTAACAGAGATTTATGGACATCTTTTTCTGTTATTTTATTTCACTGTGATGGACTGATTTATTTGGGGCAGGGAGAGGCTTCTGTTTCTATCATTAATGTTGTTGTTGTCGAGCCGCCCAGTCATGTCCGACTCTTTTGCAACCCCATGGACTGTAGCCTGCCAGACCCCTCTGTCCATGGGATTTCCTAGGTGAGAATACTGAAGTAGGTTGCTGTTTCCTTCTCCAGGGGATTATCCTGACCCAGGGATCGAACCTCCATCTCCTGCTTGGCAGGCGGATTCTTTAGCATTGAGCCACCTGGGAAGCTAATGTATACAAGGAGAATGTTTGTATGCAATGTATACAAGGAGAATACATTTGTTAATGTATACAAGGAGAAACAGAAGGTAACAGGAAGGACTGGATGGGAGCTAAAAAGGGCTTGGCGAGCAAGGATGAGAACAATTGAGAGGGATACAGCAACTTAAGGATACAATTATTTATTTGACAGCTGTTTTCCAGTATGTTAACTTGGGAAATAGGCGAAGGTTGATAACCAAAGGAGTGAAGTGTTAAGGAAACAAAGAAAATACAGCAAAAAAGGACACCCCACTATTTTTGTCTTGTTCCCATGGTTTCCATTATTTCTTTTTCCTTTTTTGCTTGTTGCTACTTTCTGGACATGAAGGAGGGAGTATTTTTAAATTATTTGTGTGGGTGCTCAGTCATTAGGTCGTTATCTGACTCTTTGTTACCCCATGCAGTATAGCCCGCCAGGCTGCTCTGTTCGTGGGATTTTCCCAGCAAGACTGTTGGAGTGGTTTGCCATTTTCCCTTTCAGGGGATCTTCCCAACCTAGGGATTGAACCCACGTCTCCTGCATCTCCTGCATTGGCAGGCAGATTCTTAACTCTGAGCCTCCTAAGGCCCTAAACCACCTGGGGAGCTCTAGACAGTTAATTAACCCAGTAGAACAATAGTTTTAAGAAACTACAAAAAGGTATTCTGTTTTCTATAACACAATTAAATAAGAATCAATTTTAGTCATAAGTTGCACAGCGCTAAACAATTTATTTATCTAGATTATTTTCACCCCATCTGCCTATGTAGACTCATCCTTATTCTTAGCCTCCCTTAAAAATGAAATTAGGTTTTCTTCTTATTCTAATAGAGTCAAAGGACAACCCAGATGTCAGAAGTTTATGTTTTTTTTTTTCCACTATTGAGTACTCCCAATTTTCAGGTGGTAAAACATTTATATAAAGCTATAATACTCAACGTAAATTAGTTTGCATTTAACTATGTCTCTGCAAGTGATGCAGAATAGCAGAGCAATGAAAAGCCACATAGTTGGAGCCTGGGTGTGGGGGGTTGAATTCTAACTCCACACTGAACCAACCAGACCTTGGACAAATGGCTTCTCTCTTCTTTGCCTTAATTTCTTTGTCTATACAATGATAATGATATACTTATATATAATGATATTATATATCATATATAATGATAATACTTATAACATTGTCTTTTTATGTTGTTATGAAGATTAAACTAGTTAATTTAAAGTAAGTACTTAGAACAGTACTTAGAGCACATAAGGTCTTCATAATTCCATGGCTCTCAACTTTGTGACACATTCGAATCACTTAATGAGCTTGTGGCCGAGGCCACACACTGAATCTATTAAATCTGAGTCTTTGGAGGTGGGTACCAGAAGTGAGAGTCATGCAAACTCTTTGGGTGACGCTAGTGAGCAGACAAAGCTAAGAACCACTACTACAACTGTGGGCTGTAATTATCCTGCTGACTAAATGATAAACTTCCTGAGGGCAGGGAGAACCCTGCTTTTATTAATATACTCCTCAGAGCCGCTATCTCAGTGTCTTATTTGTAACTAACGCTCATTAAATACGTATCAATTAAGGAAAACATGTTGATGATTCTTTAGATGTGTAAAGACGTTGCAGCACCACAGAGGTGCTGATTTTAAGCCTTAATTATTTATTCCCTCGTTTATTCACTTATACATGCTTCACAGTTCTGAGTCTTGATTTACTAGGCTAACTGCTGCAGGCATACACAATTTGGAAATCCAGTCCCTGTTCTGAAGAGTTTATAGCCTAGTGTTGTGATGGGGGACATGAATAAACACAAACATGATGTTAATAGTAGGAAAACTGACCATGTTTAAGTGCCCTGTTGCAATTCAGATTCCCTAACAGACTGCCTATAAGATGGAGCATGCTGCCCGTTTGTTTCAAAGTGCTCTTGGGATCAACAACCCTGCTTGAGTGATGAGAGGATGGGAGCGGCATGGAGAAGCATGATTGGGCAGGGAGAAAAAATTACATTTCACTGTATTCCCAACAGAGTGTCCAGACAACCCCACAAAGAGCTCTTCAGAGCTGTCTCAAGTTGGGCCGCAAGTGTGAATGACCAGAGTTCTTGGTTTCATTAATCAACAGAAATTGATAAGAGGCCAGACAAGAAATTCAGACAAAGCCTTATTGGGAGCCACGGAGAATGAGAACAATTCACAGGTTCCCTTGCTCTCTCCCTTAGTTGGAGGCAAGCTGTTTCCTTATCGGGGGTTAGGCCAGAGGGGTGGCTTGGGTGGTCTGCCCACCCCCTTGGTGGTGCTAAATGCAGGGATCATGCATGGATCAACCTGATTTTGCTCCTCACTCCTCAGAAGTGGCAGTTGGATTTTTGGTCTTTTTGTATCTGTTGTTTATAATTTGCCCCAACTCTACATGCACCCAATTCTATTTAGTCTCTTATAGTTTCCTTGTATGTTGCTCAAGGAGACGTTTGTCCAGGTGCAAGTACCACAGCCAAGAGTCTCAGGTCCCAGGGTTCAGGTCCCACCTGTCTCAAAAGGGCTGTTTTTGTTTTTCCGTGTTGATCAGTACTTGGATACAGGGGCTGGAAGACGTGACCTTGGTAAAACACATTTCTTTAGCTGAAGCCATCCCCAAATAGACCTGACAGCTCAGGGTGTCTTCTGGTAGTTTTCCCAAACAACAGGGGAATACATCCTTCATTCCTAATGGGGGATTTGGGTAGAGCATTATAGTATCACCATATGCGATACAAGAGATTAATTCTAACAAACAAAAAGACTACTCTGACTCAGAGAAGAGACAAGTCACATTTACTTAAGGGGAGAGAGAAGAACCAAAGGTGAAGTGAGAGACTGCTTTCTGAAATAGATAGTTAATATTTCAAGAGGCTGGGATGAGGTGCAGAGTATTTCAGGTAACATCAGAGTTACAGATTGGGGAAATCTGCAGTTATCAGTTTGTTCAGAAGCTTGTGTCTAGAAACCCAGGATAAACAGTGGAAGCTTAATTTGGTTGCCATTCAGGAGCAGGGAGAAGAGTGGACCAGTGTGCTTTAGCAAGATCAATCAGGTAGCGATATGTAGGTGTAGGAAGGGGCAGAGCTTGAAGTCAGGCTTACTGGGGAGCAAGCCAATGAAACTGTACCTCAAGGACCTACCTAAGGCGGGGGTACCTGTGACAGGAGGCAGAGAATGGCAAATGACTGATTGGGTTTAGGAGGCAGTGCAGAGATGAGACCAACAGGCTTGATAGCTGACTGAACTCAAGACGGTGTGGGTGGTTAGCAGGTCGGGGATGGCTACAGTGAGGAAAGGCATCATGATGGAGAAGCAGCCTCAGAAAGGGCAGTGACTCTGACCCATTGTTAGGACCGAAGAGACAAATGTGGCCAAGGTTTTGCATTGGGCATTAGGAGGACATGAAAGCACCTTGTTCAGGTTGACTTGCATCCTTGATTCTTGTGTTACTGTCTGAGGATTTCCTGACAACATCAGGCCATTTTGTCCTGGTGACGCAGGGAAAGCGCATCAGTGGTCTGAGGCCAGTCGGGTCAGAGCACTGTCCTAACTGGTGCTTGGCAGGGCTGTGAAATACCTGATATTTGTTCCCAGAATGCCAGCCTTCTCTCTTAAACTCTCAGAGTATTTATCCTCCCTCCGTATTCCCCATTTTCCGCCACAACTGGTCAATTATACCACAGTGTTGGTTGCTCCAAGTATCTATCATCTACTCTGGAAGAATCTATAGTGGCAGACTTAGACTCTGGGTCTTTTAAAACACATTTCAGCACATGGTATTATTTTAAGCAAGAGGAGCCTCTGAATATTATGTTAAGTGTAAGGTCACCCTCAGTGATTTAATTTTGAGGACCAGCATTTTCAGGATTTGAACAGGATGGAAAATTAAGCCACACTTGGAGCTTCTTAACCTCGGAAGGAGATCCTGCAAGCTTCTAAACACGGACTTATGGGGGACTAAACTGGGGGGCATAGTATGCCTTAACATAGTTACAATTTCTCTCCCCCACAGAAATGAAATGGGTGGACTGATCTTCTGGTAATTGTTTTATTATGAAAGAACTTTTCCTACTTTATCTTAATGTCTATGGTGTTTCATTTAAGAAGAGCTTAACTGAACCCTATATCGAAATGAACTGTGTTGTAGTAGTATTAGTTCCCAGCTTATTGCTCTGTGAAGGCACAGAATGCTACATAATCTCCCTTCCATCCTGAACTCTTTTAAGAAAGTCATTGAGGTACAGACACTTGAGAATCTCTCTCTCTCTCTCTCTCTCTTTAAATTACGAATATTTTATTGGAGAATAATTGCCTTATAATATTGTGTTGGCCTCTGCCATACATCGACATGAATCAGCCATGGTTATTGTCTTGCTTTGCAAAGAAATTCCAGTTTAGCATTTACCTGGTTATGGTCCCCACATATTTCTCGAAGGAAGATAAGTCAAGCTTGTTGGGAAGTTCCTGGTCGTATATTATCCAGTCTCGTTACCTGAACAGCCTTGTTTGACATTGTCGGTGTGAACACTTACATGGCTGTGATTAGAGCTTGGTGTCAGTTTGCTTGCTAACTCACTCTTCTTGCCTCTCTCTCTCCGTCTCTTTCTCTCTCTTTCTTCCCTAACTTGAAGATTCACTGCAATTGTTTGAAATGATTTATATTTCGCCCTAAGTCATTAGTGTGTATTTCCAAGTGGCCAATCTTTCCTCCTTTGTTGGTTAATGTTTACAAGAAATCTCTTGGAATAATGACTCACCGTGATGATTTATCACTTGCTTGCCTCCAGTATCAGCGATGAGCTTATGTTTGAGACTTTACCCTTCTCTCTCTGTCATTAAAACAAATTCTGTTCTCAGACTGGTGAATATGATTCTGCACCTGATCTATGGAGAAACATAAAGCATTCTCTATCTATTAGCAAAGATAGATGCTTGCTACACTCCTCTGCTTTTCTGCAAGGATTGTTCTTTAATCTAAAGACCAAGAAACCAAAGGCAAGACCCATTTAGATTACTTCAAGATGCGTAGTAGTACTTATATTAGAAGTCACATTAAAGGATAATAAATAACAAGTCTTTTTACTAAGAAGTTTTCCATTTAAAGAACTAGGTCACACAACTACTCTCTTATCAATTTTTATGTCTAGTAAATTAAAAGAAAGTCTACTTTCTTTGCTTAGTAACAGAGTCAAGATGCTGTGAGACTCTGCTGAATTTGAATTCTACCTGTTACTGAAACTCTGCGTCCTTATAAATGACATTCAGGAGAGGAGAGCCTTTTCCAAATGACTTCAGTCAGAGCCTCACAATAATGAAGGGAAGAGGGAGCTCTGTGGTGCTTATTTGTGCAGGTGGCAAATTGTACCCAACTAGGATTCAGAGTCTTAGAGCTGATGGGAACCTTGAAGGGAAGTGTCTCCAGTGCCCCTTATTTTAGGTAAAGAAGAATGTCCTCCTGACTAAAGTGATAAGGGGAACTAACAGTCTGAGTAATGATTTAACCAAGGTCACTAGAAGGCATCTGCGGTCCACACTCTCAGCTGCCACCCCTGTGACTGTTTTCTTCACCAGTTTATCCCAAGTCCCTGAAACAATGTCTAGTACTTAGAAGGTCCTCGGGGTGAACGGATGAGCAAGAGCCAAGGGGACTACAGAATAACAGTTGCCTTCCTTATAAGAGAGCATTACTTCATCCGTTTTAAATTTATTTTATTTTATTATTTTTTTATTCTTTTTCAAAGTGTTTTCCCATTTCGGTTATTGCAGAATATTGAGCAAAGTTCCCTGTGCTATTCAGTAGGTCCTTGTTGGGTACCTATTTTAAATACAGCAGTGTGGACACGTCAGTCCCAAACTCCCAGACTCTGCCCCCCTCCCACCTTCTCCCCCCTGGTCACCGTCGTTTGTTTTTGTTTTGTTTCATTTGAGTCAGTAAAGTAGGATGTTCTAGTATATAAGTTCTGGAGCCAGATTGCCTATATTGAAATTCCTGCTGTGTGATCTTCAACTAGTTACTTACTTCACTAAGCCGCAGTTTTCCTGTAAGGTAGATAATGGACCATATCTCATAAGATTGTTGTGAGGATTGAATGAGTTTAATTATGTAACAGGATTAAAATAAGACCCAGTTTATGGCCAGGGCTCCGTGTCTGTTAGCTGTTACGTTAGGAGCGGGGGCAGTCAGTGGCATGTGGTGTAAACCCCTGGGGTTCCTCCTATGGGGGTATCTGGCATCTGACAGGTCCTTCTCAATGAGGGCAGAATTGCGGGCGCTCAGGGTGGGCCCCTGAAGACCGGCGTCTTTGCTTCTCTCTCCTCACATTCCACATCAGTCACCAGACTTCTGCCACCACAGCTGCTGTGCTGAAATCTCATAACCAGTGTGAATATACTCAGATGGTAAAGAACTGAGCATTTGAAATTGAGGCAGTGAGATGCAGGAAATCTGATGGGCCTTAATCCCACCCAAACCTGATGTTGATGCTGGCTCAGAGACTCCTTAGCTGCCTGTCCTGGCAAAATTGTTCAAACTCTTGTAACTTTAGCTTCTTCATCTATAAGTGGGATAAAAAAAAGTATCTCTTGTATGCTATAAAAGATTAAATATGACAGTATGTACATTTAAAGTGCCAGGTGCACCATAGGGATATAATGAAGGCTTGATTTTATTACTTATCACAATAAGAAAACCTAAGGCCCAAGGCATTGGCAAGAAAAACAATGCCCATTACCATGTAAAGATGCCACGACTTCATTTGCTTGCTGCTTCAGAAAGTGACAAGATAGACAGGTTTCTAGATAGCAAGTACCATGAAAGTATTTTATCTCAGAAGCAAATAGCTTTATTCTTGGAACTTTGAGTCTCATCTTTGAGCTGCTTGTTAAAATGATTCTATGACTTGTGGGACATCTCTAATGCTAAAATCTCACTCCAACCATTGTGTTTTTAGAAGGATTTCAGTGTTAGAAAGAAAAAAAAAAGAGAGAGAGAGCAGGAAAGGAAGGAAGGAGAGAAAAGACTCTCTATTTTCCATATAATGGAAATTGGATCTTGTTGATAATGAAGACTTTCATTTGACTTTGGTGAGATAAATCTGGGTGTCATCAAAGATGAGGTACTAATCAGAACTATTCACAATAGCCTGAAATAGCAAACAAACCAAGAGCCTCAGGACTTGTATCAAGAACAAGAAAAAGACTGTTTCCTGTTTCTACCACAGTTCACTACTGCTGGCATAGGGACACCGCCACACCTCATCCGTGCTGGGGATGCAGACCCACACAAATTCCCTATGTGAAGCGTGCCAGGAGGGGACAGAGGAGACAGCAACACTGTGGCTGGACTCTTCACACATCTCTGTGGCCAAAGGATCTAGCCCTGGCATTTATCACGCTGAGGCAGGAAGTAGGCTGGAAGAGGAATGAGCCAAATATTTGGTGACAGTCATTATTGCAATTCTTATGTATTCTGCTCCTCCTCCTCAGCACACATGGTGGGACTGCACCTCTCTGCCCACTCCAATTAGCCACAGTTACGTAATTTGCTTCAGTCAGTGAAGCGTGAATGGGGATAATGTGTCACTTCCAGGCTGAAACTTCAGGATCCAGGGTGCAGTTGTAACATTCCTTCTTCTTGTCAGGGTGACTCAGAGCTTAGGGCTCTATCAGTCCGGATCTCTGAGTGAAGGGGAAAATGGAGAACCGCCACCCCCTCCATCAACCTAAGATGGGCATGTTGTTCCAGCATAGCGCATTTGTGCTATATCACTGAGATATAAAAATCATTTGTTACTTTAACATATCCTAGACTATTCTAACTGATTCAGATAGGGAACATATTAGGATAAATTTTCAAAAGTTAAAAAAAAAATTGTTTCCTTTTGCTCGCATAGATTTATACATCATCAAAGTTAAAGAGCTCAGGTATTTTTTATAATCAGAGAGAGAAAAAAAAAGGTTACCTAAAAACCTCAGATTGGTTCTTTTGACTAACAGTTGTGGTACTCGTGTTAGTGGGTAGTCACACTTGGGAGCAAGCAGCAAGGAGCAGGGAGGCTGTATTAGTTACAGCTTTAGGGTAAGGCTGGTGTGGCAACTCCTTTTCTACTAGAAACAGAACATTCTTCAGTGGCCCATCATAGAAACATCTGACCTAAGGACAGTGCTATTGGAGACCACGCGATGTTTGTAACATGCTGTTCTTTTTCTCTGATTAAAATGAGTTCACTATGTATTTAGATGTTTTAAAGGGAAGATTCTTAATTTCTTACCTTTGTGCTATAGAAATCAGTGAACACAAGAGAGCACCACTAGCGAGTGGAGACAAGTCTTGTAGTCCACACAGATGGTTTGTGGATCTCAAGAACTTCCACATTCTCTGCTACTCCTGAAAATGAGAGAGAGAGTGCTGTGAATTCAGGTACAGATCCTACCACTGATTCATTATGTGCCCGTGGGCAAGGTACTTAATCATTTTGGATCTCAGTTTCCTCATCTTTAAAATGAGGGTAATAACACTGGCATAGGTCATAGGGATGTTGTGTGGATAAACTAATTAATGATTGTAAAATGCTTTGAAAGTGCAAAGCGTTGTATAATTGTTAGGTGTTATTATTAAGAAGTATTATTAGTGTGTTGTGTTTAATTTTTATGAGGGCTTCTCTCTGCTTTGAAGTTAGCATCCACGTGGATTGTGGGGTAGGGATAAGTTTACAGATGTTCTGCTCTTGTCCCTCTTTTGCCTGTAGAAAGTAGCTAGGGTAATCATCATCATGAAGAGTATCTCTTCAAGATAAAAAGATAGGAAATGATCTTTCTTTTAAAAAAAAATGGAAATTGCTCTAACTTTAAAAGTGTCAATGAATTCTTTAAAACCTCACACAGCCCTGTGTTTCAATAAAGTCTAACAATGTGCAGATTTTGAAACTTCAGGCATTTTCTGCTTTAGCATAAGATAGGAAATGTTCTTGCTTAGATAACTTTAAATCAGCTGAACCAGCTTTTTCTAATTTTCCCACAGTGTTTGCTTCAAGGATGAAAATGAGTGAGGTATCCTACAGAGGAGAGAAATTCTGATCTGTGGATGTGTTTTGCATTTTCAAAAAGTAAAAAAAAAAAAACACAAAACAAAACAGTTCCAATTAATTTTCATCTGCTTTATAGACTCTCTTGGGAAATGTGTTTCTAGGTACATTAAAAACAAGCTGTTCTTTTGAAGGTCAACCATATACCATGTTTATAAATGACTACACGTACACCTAAATAACACTGGCTTTGAGGCGAAAAGTCCGAGGTCAGGCCTTGGGAAGACGTGCTTTTAGTTCTGTGTGTTTTGACAAAGTAATTTAGTATCTGTCTCCATTTCCTTAAATAGGTGTGTGTGTAAAATAGTTTCTGCTGAACTCCGGGGGCTCTGGAAAGAATGAAAGCAGGTAGAGATCTTTGAGAAGTGTTTACAAAACAAACTGAGCTATTCAAATTGTATTATTAATTATTTAACATTTTATTTTACATTTAATTTGTTCTTGAGTTATCAAGCCCCTAAATATATTTTGGTGGGTAATAAAGATACTAACTTTGACTGTGTGGATCACAACAAACTGTGGAATATTCTTAATGAGATGGGAACACCAGACCATATTACATGCCTCCTGAGAAATCTGTATGCAGGACAAGAAGCAACAGTTACCACAGGACATGGAACAATGGACTGGTTCCAAATTGGGAAAGGAGGACATCAAGGCTGTATATTGTCACCCTGCTTATTTAACTTATATGTAGAGTATGTCATGCAATATGCCAGGCTGGATGAATCACATGCTGAAATAAAGATTGCTGGGAGAAATATCAACCGCCTAGATATGCCGATAATACCACTTCGATGGCAGAAAGCAAAGAAGAGCTAAAGAGGCTCTTGATGAAGGTGAAAGAGGAGGGTGAAAAAGCTGGGGTAAAACTCAACATTCAAAATACTAAGGTCATGGCATCTGATCCTATCACTTCATTGCAAATAGATGGGTAAAATGTAGAAACTGTCAGATTTCATTTTTGGGGGGGCTCCAAAGTCAACGCGGATGGTGACAAAAGCCATAAAATTAAAACACACTTGCTCCTTGGAAGAATAGCTATGACAAACCTAGACACCGTATTAAGAAGCAGAGACATCATTTTGCTGACAAGGTCCATATAGTCAAAACTATAGTTTTTCCAGTAGTCATGTATGATTGTGAGAGTTGGACCATAAAGAAGGCTGAACATGGAAGAATTGATGCTTTTGAACTGTGGTGTTGGAGAAGGTTCTTGAAAGTCTCTTGGAAAGCAAGGAGAGCAAACCAATCAATCGTAAAGGAAATCAGCCCTGAGTATTATTCATTGGAAGGATTGGTACTGAAGCTGAAGCTCCAATACTTTGACCACCTGATTTGAAGAGCAGACTCACTGGAAAAGACTCTGATGCTGGGAAAGACTGAGGGCAAGAAGAGAAGGGGTGACAGGGGATGAAAAGGTTGGATGGCATCACCGACTCAATGGACACAGGTTTGAGCAAACTCAGGGAGATGGTAAAGGACAGGAAAGCCTGGTGTGCTACAGTTCATGGAGTCACAAAGTATTGGATATGACATCAACTGAACAGAACAACAAAGATATTAAAATCTCAACTAGTTCCCTTGAAACTTTCTTGTGTCCCTGTCTTTAGTCTAACCCTATAGCATGATGAGAAAGAGGTTGATAAGCACTTTCTGAGAAATTGTACAGTAAGCAGGTCAAAGTGATGTAAGCCATTTGAATGGGCAGTTTTGCCATTAGCTTTGCTACTATTACATTAAAAAAAAAACAAACACCTCTGTGTGCACACCTGTACACCATTACATTTTAAAGTTACTAGAAGCTGTGAATAGGGAAGTCTGGCATGCTGCAGGATTGCAGAGTTGGACATGACTGAGTGGCTGAACAACAACATGATTAACTAAATGTTTGCAAGAAGGACAAATCCTGCAGTCCATCTATTTCCTTTCCTAAAAATGGTGACTTCATGAAGTGGCTTCCCTGGTGGCTCAGATAAGGAATCTGCCTGCAATATGGGAGACCTGGGTTTGATCCTGGGTCGGGGAGATCCCCTGGAGAAGGAACTGTCAACCCACTTCAGTATTCTTGCCTGGAGAATCCCATGGACAGAGGAGCCTGGTGGGCTACAGTCCATGGTGTTGCTAAGACTCAGACATGAAGGAGCAGATAACACAGATGAAGTGACAGCCAATATACCAGAGCTGTCAAAGATGTCACAGATATCAAAGAAGAGAGAAATGGAGAATTTTAAACATTTATCTCATTATTTCTAGGCCCACTGGCATACTGCCTAGAGTAGATGCCCTGGTATGCCACTCAGCTCCCCATTTCAGAACTGAGACACTCATCCCCTGTTACTGGGAGTGTTATATGCTGATGACTCAAGCTAAACTTCTCTATCAGTTGTTGTTGTTCAGTTGCTAAGTCTTGCCCAACTTTGAGACCCCATGGACTGAAGAGAAATGTCTTTCTGGAGCTCCCTTGCTTTCTCCATGATCCAGTGAATGTTGGCAATTTGATCTGTGGTTCCTCTGCCTTTTCTAAACCCAGCTTGTACATCTGGAAGTTCTCAGTTCACATATTATTGAAGCCTACCTTGAAGGATTCTGAGCATAACCTTAATTACCATGTGAAATGAATGCAATCGTACAGTAGTTCTTTGAAACTGCTCTTCTTTGGGATTAGAATGAAAATTGTCCTTTTCCTGTCCTTTGGCCATTACTGAGTTTTCCAAATTTGCTGACTTATTGAGTGAAGCACTTTCACAGCAGCATCTTTTAGGATTTGAGATAGCTCAGCTGGAATTCTGTCACCTCCCCTAGCTTTGTTGACAGTAATACTTCCTAAGGCCCACTTGACTTCATGCCTCAGGATGTCTGGCTCTAGGTGCGTGACCACAACATTATGCTTACCCAGGTCATTATGACGTTTCTTGTATAGTTTTTCTGTGTATTCTTGCCACCTCTTCTTAATCTCTTCTGCTTCTGTTAGGTCCATACCATTTCTGTCCTTTATTGTGCCCATCTTTGCATGAAATGTTCCCTTGGTATCTCTGATTTTTTGGAGGAGATCTCTAGTGTTTCCCATTCTATTGTTTTCCTCTATTTCTTTGCATTATTCACTTAAGAAGGCCTTATTATATTTCCTTGCCCTTCTCTGGAACTCTGCATTCAGTTGGGTGTATCTTTCCCCTTCTCCCTTGCCTTTCACTTCTCTTCTTTCCTCAGCTATTTGTAAAGCCTCCTTAGACCACTACTTTGCCTTCTTGCATTTCTTTTTCTTGGGGATAGTTTTGATCACTACTTCCTGTACAACGTTCTGGACCTCTTTCCATAGTTCTTCAAGCACTCTGTCTACCAGATTTAATCCCCTGAATTTATTTGTCACTTCCACTGTAGAATCATAAGGGATTTGATCCAGGTCCCCTGAATGGCCTAATGGTTTTCCCTACTTTCTTCAATTTAAGTCTGATTTTTGCAATAAGGAGCTCATGATCTGAACCACAGTCAGCTTCAGGTCTTGTTTTTGCTATATAAAACATCGCCATCTGTGGCTTCAAAGAACATAATCAGTCTGATTTTGATATTGACCATCTGGTGATATCCATGTGTAGAATCATCTCTTGGATTGTTGGATAAGGGTGTTTGCTATGACCAGCATGTTTTCTTGGCAAAACTTTGTTATCGTTTTGGACTTGATGTCTATTGGAGGATAGAGGAGCCTGGCATGCTCCTGTCCATGGGGTTGCAAAGAGTCAGACGGAACTTAGTGACTGATCAATGACAACAGCCCCCTTCAGAGGTTATTCCTGCCTCCTTGGCCTAGCTCGGTTCAGTGGCTATTAATTTAGACAGTATAAACCACATCTCCTTGCCTTGATGGGAAATCAGTCTGCAGGACTCTGCCAATACCAGAGCTTCCTATAGGATTGGCTGAGGCCTGTTTTACAACTGAATTGTAATTTCGTTTCTTTACTCAACCAATGTCCAGGTCATGAAACCAAGATCTAGGATCAATTTCCGAAATAACATGGCCAAGGACATGCTAGGTATGCTACAGTCAAAAGTCCAAAGAGCTATAGACCCCAGCTAACATGTCTTAACCAGAACTAAGAGAGTATATGGGAAATTGGATCTGGAGGATGCTCGTTCTAAGTGACTGGAACATAAAGTTGGATAAGGGAAAGTTAATTAACATGGGAAAGCTCTCCCATAATATGAACTTTAATAGCCTGTCAGTGACTTTGGGAGATGATGTTAAAATATTGCTGGGATCGGTCTTAGAAGCTTGGAGACAGTGATGGCCTATAGGATGAAAAATAGAATTGCTGTGGTAGACAGTGGATGAAAGAAATTGCCTTGGTAGATCAGATATACATAAGGCTGGAAACCCAACCAGATGGGCATATTCTGCAGGAAGACCTAGAGGGTGTTCCCTTTACCAAAGTGGTAATGGAATCAATAGTGAGAGGAACACCATTATCTCTGAGGAGCTCACTGGTACCTATTCTCTGTTGGCCAAGGCTGATGGAAAAGATGCTGTTACAGAACTGGACTTTCTGACAGTGAAGTGAACAATGATGGGCCTAAGTCTGGCCTCTATGAAAATCAAATAAACCCTGGTGAATTACAGAGGTCTACCACAAACTCAGTTAAGCTCCAAGTATATGGTTTGCAGCTATTGATCTGGCAAGTACATTCTTTCCCATCCCTATCAGGGAAGATCAACAGAAACACTTTGCATTCACTTGGGTGAGATGACAGTAAAAATTTAAATCTCTCTGTCTTTCCCTGGAAGTGGCCTGGACTGTCTGGATATTTTACTGAATATCACATTGGCCTCTTACTTGTTGACACTGTGTTTGTCAGATTGATCTGCAATATGTGGCAAGCCTTAGTAAGGCATGTGTAAGGCAGAGGGCAGGAGATAAGCCTTGTGGAAATTCAGAGGCCCTCTGGGCCAGTCAAGTTTTTAGATGTCTGAGATATACTGAGACATCTATACCACCCGCATATTTTTTTCAAGAATGAGACATTCATTCCCTCAGTTGCTATAAGTGTTGATTACTGATTATTCAAAACTGATTATCTCAATAGGAATCGGAAGTAACTCTTTCCAAGGTCATGACCTATACTCATGAGTGTATACTGCAAGTAATGACTGGTTGATGAAGGGGCACAAAAGCCCAACCCCACTGCCTTGATGGAGGCCAATTTTGCAGCGCTATCCTGGATTCAACATGCTGGTAGGATTAGCTGAGGTCTCTGTTGCAACCACACTGCAGTTCAACTTCCCCTTCTGTTGAGTTCTACTCTTCTCACTTCCTTATATACAAAGTTCCTGAGATAACCTCTCAATAAATGTGCTGTACACAAATATCTGCCTCAGAATCTGTTTTGAGGGGAGCAGAACTTAGGACCTTATCCTCAACATCAAAATGCAATTTAATTTAAAAATACTTAAATTTTGTATTTTTGTTTATTATTTTTAGTATTTATTTATTTTAGTTGATAAAGTTTCACTTTTAGCACATATGCAGCATTCCTGGGCATTCTCCTTACACCTTTTTTGATTCTTAAGACTGGTGTCTTTTTTTTTTTCATTCTGATTTTTATTTATTGATTTTGTTTTTTATTCTTTTTTTAAAAATTATTTATTTTAATTGGAGGCTAATTACTTTACAATATTGTGGCGGTTTTTGCCATACAATGACATGAATCAGCCACAGGTGTACATGTGTCCCACCATCCTGAAAACCCCTCCCACCTTCCTCCCTACCCCATCCATCTGAGTTGTCCCAGAGCACCAGCTTTGAGTGCCCTGCTTCATGCAAGACTGGTGTCTTTTATTCATTCTATTTGATTCAACATTTTAAAAGTGCCTGATATGTAATAGGCACTGTGCCAAGCATTCTGGATTTAATGGCAAATAATGCCTGACCAAATGGTTGATGGGAGAAGTGGTTAAATTAACAGACAATTTAATATACTATGATTCATAGAGCGTGCTGAGGGAGCCCAGACATAGGACATGGAGTTTAGATTGTTGAGCGGCTAACAGAGAAATCTGTAAGGTTTTCTGAAAAAGTGTCTCATCTGAGCCTTCAGGATAAGTAAAAACTATGTGGATAAAGAAATGAACATGTTCAAAGAGTGGGAGCAGTGAGAGGAAAGTAGAGAACAGGTTTCGAAGTTAGAAAGCATTTCCACAGAGCCAGACGTGGTAGACATTGTGGTGCAGAGAACCGATGCATTCACTGAATTGCTCCTGACAGAGGGGAATACGGTCAGATTTTAATTTTGGAGTTATTATTCTAGTCTAGCAGAAGTATAGAGGATAAAATAGAGATGGGTCCAGTTAGGAGCTCCTTGCAGCAATATAGTTAAAAAATGATGGCTTCAACTACCGTGGTGACAGAAAAGATGGAGAAAATAATGGATTCCTGAGATAGAAAGTCAAATCAATAAAAGATTCTGATGGATTGATATGGGAAGTTAAAGGAGTTAAAAGTGGACCTTGGCATCTATCTGCTTTGAGAAGGTAGAAGCATCACTTAATGAAATAAGTGGTGGAGGTGGGGGCAATTGTGGTATATGTGAATGTGTTTACATGTGTTGGGTAGAACGCAGAAGAGCTGAGATATGATGACTCTTATTTTGATACTTCTTCCAAGAAACTTTCCATCCAAAGATATCCAGAGATATTTCCATCCAAAGGTAAATGGATGTGTGAACAGAGAGATCTGGGCTTTGGAGATCACTCACGTTGATAGACAACCTGGGATAATCTCATCTAAGGAGCAAATGTAGAGTAGGCAGGAAATGAAGCTGAAATTGTTTTCAGCAAAGATAGTGAGAAAAGCTGTCTATGTTTGTCATCCTCTCTGTTGGAATTTTAAGTTATAGAAACTATTTAGTATGGTCTTTTAGCCAGGATCAGTGATCCAAGCTTTCTTAATCTTTCCTCATAGTTCTAACGGTAAAGTTCTTTGGAACTATGACCAAGTTTGCTCTTTTTCCATTTTGTTGTATAGAGTAGAACTAGATACATTATATTTATTGTTATTGTATTTGACAATACCAGCATTTAGAAGCCTTCCTAGGATGGCATGTGCTTCACTTACCTGGGAAAACAGGAACACACTTGGGACTTCTGTGAAGTAGGTGACCCAAAGCAGTTCTTGCATGTGGATTAAAGAAAGCAATGCAGATATTGGACAAAGCAGCATGAGAGGACTTGTGTTTAGGATGTCATTGGTTCATGCATGTGAGATCGTTTGAGTAGGAAATGTTTTTAATTATTTTGACCCCTTAAAGAATGTTTCTCTGTCTCTACTAAATGAACCAGAATTTAAGTGAAAGTTAAAAAGTCCCTCAGATTAATCCAAAACAACACATAGCCTTTTGATTTGTGAGAATTAAGTATTATACTTCATTACTTAAAAGCAGAAATTTGTTTAAACCTTAAAAGCAGATGACACACAATTATCTTTAACAATGGGATAATTTTAATGCATTGCAATCTTTGTTTATTAATTATTTAGGGAGATGTTAAGTGATTTTTAAAACCCTTTTTACCTGAAATGATTATATAATTCGTGTGTAGAGTATTTCAGCCACATTCGATGAATATGAAGCTGTAGGAAAGGTGCCTTTTCTAAATCTGGAGTGACTGATTTCAACCTTTCCCCCAACTCCTCTCTAAGTCTTCAGAAAGGGTAATGAGTGCACAGATGCTGGAAAGTGTCCTGCTATAGAGATGTGCTATACGTTAGTCTGGAGTCTGGATGTTCTTCCTCTAGCCAAGCCCTTTTTTTTTCCTATCCTAAAGAACCCTTAGTCCATCTTTTTATTTCCTGGCTGATCTTAACATTTATAACGTTTAACTTTAAAACGCTAAGGTTTGTTCTTATTTTTTCTGTCTCAAAGAGACACATACAAAGCAATCAGTGCAGCAGCTTCTCATCACTTTCTACTGTGTGCCCAGCTCTGAGTTTATTAACCCTTTTAAGGCTCACAATAATCCCCTTATTGATACTGTTATTATGCTCCCTTATTAGATGAGAAGGTGGAGCCATGGGAAGGTTTAGTAACTTGTTTGAGATCTTGTGCTAGAAAGTGGCGGGACCAGGACTGAAGTCTTGGCACTGGGGCTCCAGAGCGCATCCTCTTAACTATCATGTTGTCCTGTCTTTCAACACTGTGAGCTTTAAAACAAAATGAGATACTTGGTGTGCTGCAGAATGTAACTGGGAGATTTGGGCAAGAATGGAGGGGAAAAAAGAACTATTCTTTGCAGGTGGCTAAGATTAAAAGAGCCCAAGAGCATCTCACCGGTTTCTAAAATTTAGACTTTAGGAGAAGTGAAAAAAAATTTTGTTGTTGTTGTTTCTTATTTATTTGCTTTGTTTTTTTGTTTGTTTGTTTTTTTGTTTAAACTTGTTACACAGTAGAGGAAGATAATTTTGAATAACTGAACTTCTTTGAGGCATTAAGAACTAGACCCCTGAGACTCAAAGATCAAATGGAAGAATGCTAAAGTTAGTAATTGCTTACTAAAAATTCATGTAACTCTTTAAGCCTTCTAAACAATGTAAATCATATATGCAGATTATCTCTAATTATAGTGTTTTTCTCTCTAGATTATTGAACTCTTACACAATAGGATTTTAGTTAGTTCTTACTAGCCTGCATGCCTAGGATTTAAGTAAAAATATGCCCACTGTCAAGAACATAAGCTCATTTATATATTTATAAGTATTTCAAGAATAATAGCAAAATTTAAATCTAATCAAGTCTTGTTATCTACATTGGGAAGAGTAGCACACTGTCTAATCTCAATGAAGTATATTTAGGACAACCTTTCCAAGGAGATAATTCACAGATCTTTAATTGAATCCTATGATTTAAAGCACTTTCCCTGATCTATAGATTGTTTTTTGTTTGTTTGTTTGTTTTTTACATTTCCCGGTTTAATAAGAATGTAATTCACTTATGGAATCACTTTTGTGGGTCGTCGGACTTCTAGTGTTCCAACAGCTGTGATTTGTCCATTACTTACTAAGCCAGTTTGGGATTATCAGCACATTTCAACTGCCTTCTTTTAAAGTTTATTATTGGTATTTTTTAAAAATACATGGGATTCATCATGAACTTGCAACAGCTTTTCATTTAAAATGAAGTGTTTTAGACATAGGGAACACTGGTTGCAATGTTAGTCTGAGTGAAGCTCAGAGAGCAAGGTGAAGGGGCCATGTTGGATCATGAATAATGTTACTTCTTTCCATTCAGGGTGGCCATTCAAAATCTGACTGAACAAGGGAGAATTCTGACCAAAATAGCCTTTAATTATCTCTTAATATAGTTAGGATTTTATTTAAACACTATGTATCCTAGAGTCAGGATTAAAAGGTAGAAGTTATTAAGAAATTAAGAAACTTGCAATATGAAAGCTTGCTTTATTCATACTCCTCTTTGATTATATGGTGGGATAGGTAAAAAAACAGATTTTCTAAATAGAGCAGATATGGAAAATTATAAGAAATGGTCAACTGCATGTATGGTTTTTGTGGGGAAAGGTTTTTTTGAAGTAGCCCTGTTCTGTTCTCTTGAGTAGGTAAGGGTAAGTGTCTGTCTGTCCCACGAAGTCCCTTTTCTACATCTGTGGCTTTTGTATTTGTTGTTTTTATATTACACATATTGCAGTTGATGGTATCTCAGAACTATTTTGCTGCTGTTGATTCATGATATCCCTTATTTAGCGTGGAAAGTAAGAAGGCAGTAGGTAGATAAAAGTTGTTAGTGTCTGATGCAGAGATGTTTCTTTAAAAGTGTAGTATACACAGTTAAATAATTTGGGAGATTTACTTTTGAAGCAGAGTTACTCTAACTCTAAACAACTCTGACAAAAATGGTCTCTTAAGATACTATTATAAATAAAGCAAGAAAAATATTTTCAGAAAATAAATCTCAAACTTCTTTGATTGTTTTGTTAATCATTTCATTAATTTACTAATCATTGTTTCACTGATTATTGATCATTATTTTGATTGTTGCCATGTGAACATATATTGAGATTTTTCATTTACATGATAGAATTTACAAGTTTGTAAGTGTGTTAGGTTCCCATGACTTCTGTAACAAATTATCAAAAACTTAGTGTTTTAAAATAATAGAAATTTATTCTCTTATAGGCATATAAGCCCACTGAGACTCTTCTAATGCAAGTCGTTAAGACTGAAACTTCATAACAGCCTCCAAACTGGCCACACCATGTCCAATTTCCCTCTATTCTATTCTGTCTTGCACCCACCAGGTTAATATTCCTAAACCTTGGCCATCTAATTTTCCTGCACAGTTGTGTGATTTGGCTCCTGATTTCATACGAGCTTAGGTGTCAACTCAGCCTAGCCCTGATCTACTTTTTCAGCTTTATTTCTGATGTCTTCCTTACATCATCCTTGGGTTGTAGGTAAACTGCTGTGCTCAAAGGTTCCTGAAAATGCCATTTTATTTCCCCATCTCCAACTCTTTACCTACTCTTTCCCTTTCTAGACATGCCTTTTCCCACTTTGCCTTTTAAGTCTACTCACCTTTCAAGACTCCTCTGAAATGTGGCCCGAAATATGGCTTTGCCCTCACACTCCTTAGTGATGTCTGTAATCTTCTAGCTTGAGTTGCACTTATCGATAAGGAAGTCATCCTTTTGGGGGATGACTGCTTAATGGATATGGATTATGTCCTGCCCTTTGTTATAATTCTTTATAGTCTTTTGCATAGAGGAGTCATTTAACGACTCTCTCTTAAAGTGAACTTTTTAAAGCCCACAACTTGGGATGAAATTTGCCATTTCCATGCTGCCATATTTCTCTTTACTCTAGTGTGTTGCTCTGATCACATATTGTTCATGAAATCTGTAACTCTTTACAAATTTTAAATGAACACATTTGCTTTTATCATTGATGTTCTTTCTCTTGAAAATAAATTCATTATACTTCTCTTAGATATCTATGTTAAATGGAGACCAGCATGGGTAATATTTTTTACAAGTTAAGAAAATTTATATAGTACATGTTCATTAAAAATTCAAACAATAAAAAACAAAGTGAAAGTGAACATTGTTAATGTATACATTGATTTAATCAGCAAATTGAACATTTTAGTGTAAGTTTTAGAGAAGTTTTTTTTCTTATGCACATAAAAATATATAAAAATTTAAATTCCTGTTCCAAATATTTACTTTGTGACAGGCTAGGCTTTGCTTGGGTACCTAAAGATACTGGGGTACTTGTTCTATGTGTTTCTCATCCTGAGACCCAGGCTCCAGGAACAGCCCCTGTCTGGGGTATGACAGAGCACAGGAAAGAGAGGAATGGAGAGAGAGAAACTGAGCTTCTGTTGCATTGTGGCAAATATCATGTCTTCTCATAGTCTAATGGTTTAAAACATGCCTTGTGATTATTTTCCATGCTTGACATTTGACCACAGTGTTGGTTCGCCTATTTGTTATGCCCCACTCCCAAGTAGGGATGCAAATTTATTTTCATCTATGGTTCCATCAGCAGAATTGTTCAGAGAATTTGAGCAAAGCCAGATTTCATGAGAGGGTTTTTTATAACATGCCTTTCAGGCTACAGATATTGTGGGGCATGGGGTGATCACAGAGTCTGTAGGAAAGGCCTCTGGTTTTCAACATTGAAGGCTTTTTGTTTTCAAGATATCCAAAATAGACATAACATGTAGAAGTATATGCCCTCAACCTAGTCTCTCTTTAGTCTGAAAATATGTGCTTGCCTGAGACTAACAGCTCTGGACAGGAAGCTGTGTCCTTGAGGCTTTCATCCTGAAAGGGTGAGAATAAGCGGTTTCAACTCAGGCCACCCTGCAGACTCAACCTGCTTTACCTCCTGGTCTACAGGGAAAGTTTGTCCCCTAGTCTTGTCTCCCAGGCAGAAAGCTGGAGTTAATATTCTAGCCAACAGTCCTCTGACTGCAAAGTTCAGCAAGGATAGGAGATGAAGATGCATCTTTGCGGAGCTATGTCATTGACTGGTCGGAAAACAAAACAAAACAAAACAACTATAGGAAAATCCTAAAGCGAGTGTTAAAATGCAAATATCTCAGTTGTACAATCACCATGTAGTTATTCCTGTGTTTTTTTCAGGATCAGGCAGCAGCACAGTCTCCCTGGCTGTAGTAACATTACCACCGTGTGCTTATTGCTTTTATGGTTTATCACTTCATTGTCCCCACTACATTTATCCAACTTGTTGTTGTCTAGACCAGGGGTTGCTTCACCTACAAAGCAAAGGTCCAGGAGATGTCACTAAAATGTTCCTTTTCCAACCTTCCAAAAGCAGAAGCTGTTTGGTCATGCTTATAGTAGATAAAGCTCACTGATGCTGAATTATCGATGCTAGAATGTTCCATTATAATAGTGTTCAGAAATGAGACAGCCTGCTTTGAGAAGAAATGTAAAAAGTGCTAACATAAAATTATTAATTGTCCTGACAATTTTTATTAATGAATTATAAGAATTACTTTCTGGCTGATGGATTTATCATTAAAACAGATGTAGAAATTTTTTTTTAATTAAAAAAAATTTTTTTCCATATATTTTTATTAGTTGGAGGCTAATTACTTTACAATATTGTAGTGGTTTTTGCCATACATTGACATGAATCAGCCATGGATTTACATGTGTTCCCCATCCCCCCTCCCTCTCCATCCCATCCCTCTGGGTCTTCCCAGTGCACCAGCCCTGAACACTTGTCTCATGCATCCAACTGAGGCTGGTGATCTGTTTCACCCTTGATAGTATACTTGTTTCAATGCTATTCTCTCAGAACATACCACCCTCGCCTTCTCCCACAGAGTTCAAAAGTCTGTTCTGTACATCTGTGTCTTTTTTTCTGTTTTGCATATAGGATTATCGTTACCATCTTTTAAAATTCCATATATATGTGTTAGTATACTGTATTGGTCTTTATCTTTCTGGCTTACTTCACTCTGTATAATGGGCTCCAGTTTCATCCATCTCATCAGAACTGATTCAAATGAATTCTTTTTAATGGCTGAGTAATATTTCATAGTGTATATGTACCACAGCTTCCTTATCCATTCATCTGCTGATGGACATCTAGGTTGCTTCCATGTCCTGGCTATTATAAAAGTGCTGCGATGAACATTGGGGTACATGTGTCTCTTTCAGATCTGGTTTCCTCAGTGTGTATGCCCAGGAGTGGGATTGCTGGGTCATATGGCAGTTCTATTTCCAGTTTTTTAAGGAATCTCCACACTGTTCTCCATAGTGGCTGTACTAGTTTGCATTCCCACCAACAGTGTAAGAGGGTTCCCTTTTCTCTACACCCTCTCCAGCATTTATTGCTTGTAGACTTTTGGACAGCAGCCATTCTGACGGGCGTGTAATGGTACCTCATTGAGGTTTTGATTTGCATTTCTGTGATAATGAGTGATGTTGAGCATCTTTTCATGTGTTTGTTAGCCATCTGTATGTCTTCTTCGGAGAAATGTCTGTTTAGATCTTTGGCCCTTTTTTTTTTTTTTGGCCCATTTTTTGATTGGGTCATTTATTTTTCTGGAATTGAGCTGCAGGAGTTGCTTGTATATTTTTGAGATTAGTCATTTGTCTGTTTCTTCATTTGCTATTATTTTCTCCCATTCTGAAGGCTGTCTTTTCACCTTGCTTATAGTTTCCTTTGCCGTACAAAAGCTTTTAAGTTTCATTAGGTCCCATTTGTTTAGTTTTGCTTTTATTTCCAATATTCTGGGAGGTGAGTCATAGAGGATCTTGCTGTGTTATGTCGGAGAGTGTTTTGCCTATGTTCTCCTCTAAGAGTTTTATAGTTTCTGGTCTTACATTTAGATCTTTAATCCATTTTGAGTTTATTTTTGTGTATGGTGTTAGAAAGTGTTCTATTCATTCTTTTACAAGTGGTTGACCAGTTTTCCCAGCACCACTTGTTAAAGAGGTTGTCTTTTTTCCATTGTATATTCTTGCCTCCTTTGTCAAAGATACGTGGATTTGTCCCTGGGCTTTCTATTCTGTTCCATTGATCTATATTTCTGTCTTTGTGCCAGTACCATACTGTCTTGATGACTGTGGCTTTGTAGTAGAGTCTGAAGTCAGGCAGGTTGATTCCTCCAGTTCCATTCATCTTTCTCAAGATTGCTTTGGCTATTCGAGGTTTTTGTATTTCCATACAAATTGTGAAATTATTTGTTCTAGTTCTGTGAAGAATACTGTTGGTAGCTTGATAGGGATTGCATTGAATCTATAGATTGCTTTGGATAGTATACTCATTTTCACAATATTGATTCTTCCAACCCATGAACATGGTATATTTCTCCATCTGTTTGTGTCCTCTTTGATTTCTTTCATCATTGTTTTATAGTTTTCTGTGTATAGGTCTTTTGTTTCTTTAGGTCAGATGAGGGATTTATTTCAACCTTTTGATAAATCTTTTGTTTTGATCAATAGTATAGTACATATGGAATTCCCTTCTTACATTGTAGTCTTAATTTAAGTTGAAGTCTTGAAATGGCAATTATCAGGCATATGATGAATGCTAACCATTGAGTGAAGCATCCTTTGAAAACTCAAGAAGATAAAAGCAAAGTCAAGAGTATAAAATTAATTCTCATATAATATTAGAATAAAAAATGTAAGGATGTGATGACAAATGGTAATAAATGCTGAGTTTCCCTAATGATACAGGACACATTGGACAGAATACACAATTTTAAGAAAGTTTTTATAAACTATCTTTTTCTAATGTTCAATGAAAAAATAGAATTTGATTTATTTTTGTTTTGCTTTACTGCATCTATTAATTTTTAAATACTGTACAGTTTGTTTTCAAGGTTTATCTTCATGTTTACTTGACGTAATTCTATTGCTTATTATAATACACAGACTAGTCAGCTACAAGAACAAGAATTCTGTTAAAATGTCATTTTAATGTGTTAGTGAATGGAAAAGGAGTTTAATTCTGATTTATTTTTCATGATAGAATTTATTTCACAAGTTCTTCTTAACGAGAAATATTTGGGAATAATGTTGACATGTTGGATAGATGCTCTCTGTCATTTTGTCTGTAAAATGAGATGAAACAAATCTAAACAGATGCCTATTCATCCTCCATTACAGTTTTTAGAGAATATAATTACTATGACCTGAAACTATGGATAGTTCTCCCTACTTCACCCCAATATTCCCCCATTCCCTATCCCCAAGGGCAGCCCCAAAACTTCCCAACTTCTCCAACTCTCCAACTACCACCCCTAAAGTAATAAAACCAAAATATGCTCAAAGCCATATTGTCTAAAGCTAAGTAGTAGACAGTTTGGAAGTGAGTGGGGCTTAAAGATGAAGTAAAGAGAGAATGGATATAAAGGAGTATGTTTCTCCTATGGAATTTCATTAATCTGGAACTGACAAAGGGTTAGAAGATTAATTTTTTTTTTTCTCTCTCTTCTTCTCTCTCCTTTCTTTAACTGAGAGTCACTGTAGCATTTACACTTAAACAACTGCATCCCTTTCTGGGGCTCAAGAGGAAACACCTGCAGTATTGAGACAAGCAAGGCCAGAGTAATCCTGGAAAATCAAATGGGAGTCCTGTAGAAGAGAGAAAATGATGCACAGAGACTTTGTTTTAATCCATTACCAGGTTGACTAGATGCCGAACCTTGTTATTATTCATGAGGTATGCAGCTGTGCTCAGACGTTTCTGTATGTTGTATATTTTTGTAAGAAAATAGAAACAAAATGTTCTAGAACATCTTCAGGCTCTTGTTCTTTATATCTGCAAGCGTTTTCTGAGCACATGCTGTGTAAGGGACTGTGGCCTCTGTCAGAGATTCAAAACTCAATAAAATATGGTTCCCTATTTGGGGAAGAAGGTCAAAAGCAGATCAATTACAGGCAAGGATAAGGAAACCTAGAGGAAGAAAACACTAATGCTGATGGAATCTCCTTACATAATGTTACTGAATAACAGTGATTAAAACACATATGAAGACTAGAATTAGAGAGTACCAATAGTCAAGACATATAATAATGATGGTAGATAAAAAACAATAGAATCATTGAATAGAATCATTGAGATGGTTTTCCATCTTCACAAATAAGATGTGTCAATATAACACACTTATGAAATGAAAAACTGGAGCATACCATCAAGAGGAGAAAGGACTTGAGAAGCCAGGGTGGGAGGAGAGGAAAGCTCTGAAATGTTTCCATGGGATGCTCTTAGAGCTGCCTTTCTCTACGTGCTTTGAGGATTAGTTTGCCTTGACTTACGTATTTCTAAATTTCAGCTTTGTGGGTATACCTTGACTTCTCCAGCTTTAAGAAAAAAATTTTTCACTCTGGAGTGGACATTATAATCACTTTTTAGTCAATCATCTAGATGTACAAGTCCTGGACAAGTTGGTAATCTTACCAGGGTCGTTGATTTGTTATCATTAAACTGCCTAATTGGTAGTTATGTTGAAAAGAAGACTGAGTGAAATATTAAAGTGAAGACCAGAGGGAAACATTACATCTGAGATGTGTAAGTTGTCACCTTGCTTGGTGTCTCTGTTCTGCAGCACCCTGAGTGTCTTCTGTGTAGTTTTGCACGTGTAGACTTTTTCTTCAATACCATCTTCCAATTCCCTATTGTTCACACTGTACTGGAGCAATAATCTTTGTCACTTTTGAATCGGTCTCCAGAGTGCTGCTGTCACATTACATCCATTAGATGTTCCTCACACCCACGGAGGTGAGGCGCAGTTTTCTGACAATGTGATTTTTTGTTCAAGTTTTGTCTCTTCCGTGGAAGAGAAATTTGCTGTCGTCTTTGACAGCTGGACAAGGAGAGATTGCAATCTCATTTTCCTCTCAGTATTTTCTACCTTGCCGACATCATGAATAAGCAACATTTTAGACAGTTGACTTCCAAAAACCATCCTGACAGGATGGTTTCCTGTCAAGCTCCTGTCAGGATTTTGGAAGTCAGAGAACAACTTCTTTTCAGTTGTGATTTTCTCTAATTTTGTTCTTGAAGTCTGAATTATGATATTTTTCCTTTCTGAAGATTAATTTTTTCATAACCTAAAGCTGGGAAGAAAAGGAAGCTTAATACCTTCTTGTGTTTAGTTTGATATGGAGAGTATCCTCTGTGTCAGTGGTACCTCTATACTAATGGGATCCACTAGTGGAAATCTATGTTATCATCTCTTTTATTCTTGGTTTAAATTACTATTGTTACATTTTAAATTTAATTCTGTCTTTCAGAAGTCAATGTCTAGGTGACTTTACATTGACTATTTTCAGAGTTATCTGTGATTTTTAAAAACCCCATTGCATTTCATACACACAGATATAGCGTAACATTGAAAGAAATGGAAAAAGTAACACTATCCCTGTCATGCAGGCCTTTTCAACCTTCTGTTTTCTCCTCAGTCCTTAGACTTATTAAGAGGAAAGGAGGAAAAGAAATTGGGAACTAAATTAAATGTTTCAGAATTGATCTCAAAGAATGAAATGGAAGTCTTTTAAACACACCTGAAATCTTTTCCTGCTGCTTTCTTCCTGACTTCAAAGCTACAATTTCCCACGGTCACTCTGGGTTACACTTCTACAGTATTGTTTCTACAGAGGGGACTCAGCATAGTTGTTGAAAATATGGTCTTAGAAGCCTGGCCCCAAAACCTGATCCTGCCAGAATTTGTGTAACTCTGAGCAAGTTCCTCGCCCTCTCATTCCCCTAGTTTTCGCATCTGTATAATGGAGATACTAAAAAGGAGTGTTCACATTTTTGAGCTATAGTTAGAATTTAATGAGTGAATCTATGTAAGGTGCTTGGGTCAGCAGCACAGAGCAGGCATTATGTGTGTGTGATAAAGAGATACATACATACTTAGTGTATGAAGTGAAAAGTGACAGTGAAAGTTGTTCAGTCTTGTCCGACTCTTTGTGACCCTATGGACTATACAGTCCATGGAATTCTCCAGGCCAGAATACCAGAGTGGGTAGCCTTTCCCTTCTCCAGGGGGTCTTCTCAATCCAGGAATCGAACCCAGGTCTCCCTCATTGCAGGCGGATACTTTACCAGCTGAGCCACAAGGGAAGCCCACTCAACGTATATCCAGCCTCATAGTTTGGTCCAGGGCCACTGGACATCTTATCCACCAGTGATAGCACAGGTTTAACCTTGGCGGTGGCATGTTTGCTCACTTGTTTCCAAACAAATCCCCTGGGTTTCCTGACTAATGTGGAGGAATTAATAAGGGTAAGCTGTTTGCACTTAAGCAGAGTCTAAAGTATCTCCTCCCTCCTTCTCTTTTTCCCCTTGTGAGTAAACTTAAAATTGTTCCTAGTAGATCAAATTCATCTCTTAAAGGAATTAGCACATCATTAAGATCCAGGTACCTTCTCCTTGAATTCAGTTCACTCATTCCATGCCCAGTTTTAGGTATTGTAATCAATCCTTCCTTGCTCTAAAATGTTTATTATTGTTTATCCAATTATCTTAGAAGGTTCTCGTGGAGTTAATTCCCGTGGCTAGGGAAATTCCTTTAATCAGTAGTCTTACAATGACCTGTGGCCAGGCAGGACTGTTGTTTCTCTTCAGCCATAATCTGGATGCACTTACATAGCTCAGTGGGGATTTCTCCATCATTTTTCCCCTTCAGAAGCTGATTACAGCATAGCTACCATTCAATAAAAAAATCTAAAGGCTTGTCTAATTCTCTGGCAGTTCAGAGCCCTTTAGCCAACTATAGATGTGCACCCTTAAAAGTAATAGCCTTTACTGAGCTATCACTCAAATTCCTCCTCCATCCAAGTTCTTAACCTTCAGGATTGCTTCAGTATTAGGAATGACACAACAGCACATGAAGTACCGCACAGTATTCTAGTGGGGAGCACCAACTTTTATAACCTCGGAGTAGGACATCGTCTTTGTCACTCCTAAGTAAGGGGACCACCAATAGGATTGTAAGTAGTTCTTCTCGTCACCCCGTCCCTTTCCATTCTCTCCTGTCAGGCTCTAATAGGAGCTTCTTAATACTTTTGTGTGTGTGTGTATGTTTTTGACCTCTTGGTAAACCTGTTTGCTACCCTTAAGGAACTTAGAGTCTAGTGGGAGAGGTGGTCGCTGGGTCAAAGAGTGTCCAGAAGGGGCAGGGATGTCACATCCCCATAATATATATCAGCCTTCCAAGTGCACCCCACAGGGGCTGTAATATTAAGAAATGAGACAGGCAGGGACCTGGGACCCTTTGCTGAAATGCTTGTACTTGGACAAACTTCTCAAGAAACAAAATACAAACAAACCCTCAGTTCAGTTCAGTCGCTCAGTCGTGTCCGACTCTTTGCGACCCCATGAAGCGCAGCATGCCAGGCCTCCCTGTCCGTCACCAACTCCCGGAGTTTACTCAAACTCATGTCCATCGAGTCGGTGATGCCATCCAGCCATCTCATCCTCTGTCGTCCCCTTCTCCTCCCGCCCCCAATCCCTCCCAGCATCAGGGTCTTTTCCAGTGAGTCAACTCTTTGCCTGAGGTGGCCAAAGTATTGGAGTTTCAGCTTCAGCATCAGAAATCCTAAGGGACTAAAAATAACTGCCTGGATGCAGAGTTGGGGCAAATTCTGGACAAAAGATACAAAAAGACCAAAAAAACCCAACTGCCACTTCTGAAGAGCTGGGAACAAAAGTAAAGTGTCAGGAGCAAAACCAGGGTATTGCACATAACCCATGCACTCAGTACCACCTTAGGGGTGGGCAAACCACCTAAGCCACCCCTCTGGTCCAAGACCTGGATTGACCCCTACCCTCACCCCATATAAGGAACAAGCTCACCCACCCCCACTTCAGGGAGCAAGCAAGCAAGGAAATGTTTCCTGTTCTTGTTCACCCTGGTGCAGCAGGGCCCTCACAAAAGCCCTGCCTGAATTTCCTGTCTGTCTTCTGATCAATTTTTATTGATTGAGGAGACCAAGAACTCTGGCTGGTATCAGACTGGGTGAAATTTTAGGTTAAATATGAATTAAGTCCTCCTTAGAAAACATAAATATTTTTGCTGTTACATGATCCAAAATCCAACTAAAATTTGCATGTATTCTATGGAAATACAACATAACATCCCCTAGCTCTGCTTTCAAAATACCATAGCTGCCCACTGCGTGTCCCCTTCCACCTGTTCTCCTATATAGAATCTTGGTGCCTTCCTTGGGTTAAATAAAAAGTAAATGGATAAATTTAATGACAGTCTTCAGAAATCATCGTTAAGTCAGTGCTGTAAACTTGGAGTCTGAGTGACTGGGTGACTATTACAGAGTGATCATTCGGGCATGTCGTGAACCTGGAGCCCTTATAAAATTCAGAACTCATACCATTGCAGGTTTATGTGGCAACACACACCTGGTGTTTTTGTTTACAAGTGCAAGTGGTACTGTTACTTCGTGAAAACCCTTTAAAAGTTTATGACATTTAGTCCATTTGTAATTAGGCCGTCTTGATGAACTTTGGGAGCAGTTGCAAAATTAAATTTTACAAGTAAAGTGAGGTATTGAAATATTTCATCTTACTTTATAATGTATCATTTCATAAGTTGCTCTTCCTGAAAGGAAAACAGGAAAAGAAACATGAATTTAGTGGCGTTGATGACATAGAAGTTTAGACTGGTTTTCTCTTGTTCAGACAGTAATGCCCGTGTGCTGATTGCTCACGAGCTGATTGACGAATGGGGGGCTGGTGTTGAGAAATACGTGGCCCCTTTGGTGACTTGGGTCCCTTTTTTGCAGCGATAACCTCAGCTTCTGCTATGATCCCTGACATTTGGTGATCTTCAAATATTTGGTGAATGAATGTATGACTGAGTGAATGAACAGACTGACGGATGTCTAGATGTGTGAATGAGTGTAATTAAATAAACAACCACACTAAGCTTCAGTTCCTCCCCTGGGACATGGGAATAATAATACCTATTGGATGGGATTATTGTGAGAATTAAAAGCAATAATGAACAGTCATCCCTCTGTATCCTGGGTGATTGGTTCAGGTCCCCCTCAGTTACCAAAATCTATAGATGTTCAAGTCCCTTACATAAATGGTGTTATATTTGCAAATAACCTAGACACATCCTCTTGTATACTTTCAATTTTCTCTGGCTTACTCAAAGTACCTAATACAGTGTAAATGCTATATTAGGAGTGAGTGGCATGTGGCAAATTCAAGTTTTGCTTTTTGGAACTTTCTGGAATTTTATTTTTTTTAAATATTTTTTATCTGTGGTTGATTGAGGCTGCAGGTGCAGAACACTTGTTTACAAATGGCCGATTGTATGTAAAGTATTTAGCAAATTGCATGTAAGCACTAAATAAATTATGGCTTTAATAAAATATAAAATTCTGATTATTTTAAATAACTGTATTTTTCCAGCCATTAAAACTGTGTTCCTGTGAGTCTAAGAAACAGAGGTGAATTTGGATTGTAGTTTTGTATTCTTTGTGCTTAGTAAATGATGTTTCATCATGAGGAAAGGGCCTTCTTTTCATGACTAAGAGTCTGACACAGCTGCTTGACAACTGTTAGTAGCAATGGAAAAATCTGAGTCTGTTAGCTAGAAAGCATGATCAATAAATGTGTGTGCTGATCTTCAAAAGCCCATTTCAAAGCTCTTTTACTACTTTGTAGTGGTTTAGTTGCTTTTTCTTAGTAACTCATTAAAATAAAAAAAAAATTGGATCCATCATCATAATAGTTTTCAAAAATTATTTATAATTTAGTATTCTGATAATGTTTTATATGTGCATATTATTATATGATAATTTTTCTTCTGAAATCTTACCCTGGGGTAGATTAATATTTCGTTATTATTACAATTTTCAAAATTCCCTAGATAAATATCTTTGAGTCAGATTCCCATTTTACTTAAGTTTATCAAATATGCAACGAATGCACTATATTTAAAACTAATGCTTGTATGACAGAACATGAGGCTGTACATAGTCCATATATGTAACACAATCTTATTTCTATCTTGTCACTTCACTTTTGCCTGCAGAGGCAGAATTGTATCACTCTTGTTTTCACATATCAAATATTGGGTTGGCCAAAAATTTTATTTGGGTTTTTCCATCACATTTTATAGAAAATATTGAGTGAATGTTTCGACTAACCCAATATAGTAGTGATACCAGATACCATTTGTATTTGTGTGAGCGCAGGATGGGTGGCCAAAAGCAAATGACAACAAGATGAAATAAACAAGCCCAGGGTAGAGGCAGGTAGTAGCAAAGTCATAGAAAGGGCATGCAGAGGAAAAAGGCCAACAGGATGACATAGAGATTCTCATGGCAATTTTACATGCATGTACTAAGCAATACATACAAAGAGAAATATATTATTTTCACAGGGAAAATGATTATTTTAGAATTGCTTCTTGTCAATGATAAATTTGTTGTGAAGTTGATCTTTGCAAAAGAGCTTTCTTTCCTTTTTACTGATTTGTTCACTCAGTCTTGTTCAACTCTGCGACTCCATGGACTGAAGCACGCCAGGCTTCCCTGTCCTTCGCCATCTCCCGAAGTTTGCTCAAAACTGATGTCCACTGAGTCAGTGATGCCATCCAGCCATCTCACCCTCTGTCGTCCCCTTCTCCTCCTGCCTTCGGTCTTGCTCAACATCAGTGTCTTTTCCAATGAGTCAGCTCTTCGCATGAGGTGGCCAAAGTATTGGAGTTTCAGCTTCAGCATCAGTCCTTCCAATGAACACCCAGGACTGATCTCCTTGCAGTCCAAGGGACTCTCAAGAGTCTTCTCCAACACCACAGTTCAAAAGCATCAATTCTTCAGCGCTCAGCCTTCTTTATGGTCCAACTCTCATCTGTACATGCATATAGGAAAAATCATAACTTTGACTATACAGACCTTTGTTGGCAAAGTAATGTCTCTGCTGTTTAATACATTGTCTATGTTTGTCATAGCTTTTCTTCCAAGGAGCAGCATCTTTTAATTTCATGGCTGCATTCACCATCCTCAGTAATTTTGGAGCCCAAGAAAATAAAGTCCATCACTGTTTCCATTGTTTCTCCATCTATTTGCTGTGAAGTGATGGGACTGGATTCCATGATCTTTTTTTTTTAAAATTAATTTATTTTTTATTGAAGGATAATTGCATTACAGAATTTTGCTATTTTCTGTCAAACCTCAACATGAATCAGCCATAGGTATACATATATCCCCTCCCTTTTGAACCTCACTCCCATCTCCCTCCCCATCCCACCCCTCTAGGTTGATACAGGACCCCTGTTTGAGTTTCCTGAGCCTACAGCAAATTCCTGTTGGCTTTCTATTTTACATATGGTGATGTAAGTTTCCATGTTACTCTTTCCATTTGAACCTTGAGTTTTAAGCCAGGTTTTTCACTCTCCTCTTTCACCTTCATCAAGAGACTCTAGCTCCTCCTCACTTTCTGTGATTAGAATGGTATTATCTGTATATTTGAGGTTGTTGATATTTCTCCTGCAATCTTGATTCCAACTTGGGATTCATCCAGCCTGGCATTTCATATGATGTACTCTGCATATAAGTTAAATAAGCAAAGTGGCAATATACAGCCTTGTCATACTCCTTTCCCAATTTGGAACCAGTCTGTTGTTCTAGGTAAGGTTCTAACTGTTGCTTCTTGACCTGCATTCAGGTTTCTCAGGAGACAGGTAAATTGGTCTGGTATTCCCATCATTTTAAGAATTGTCCACAGTTTTTTGTGATCCATACAATCAAAGGCTTTCTCGTAGTCAATGAAGCAGAAGTAGATGTTTTTCTGGAATTCCCTTGCTTTTGCTGGGATCTAGTGGATGCTGGGGCAATTTGATCTCTGGTTCCCCTGCCTCTTTGAAACCCAGCTTGTACATTTGGAAGTTCTCGGTTCATGTACTGCTAAAGCCTAGCTTAAAAGATTTTGGGCACAACCTTGTTAGCATGTGAAATGAACACAATTGTATGGTAGTTTGAACGTTCTTTGTTATTGTCCTTCTTTGTGATGGGACTGAAAGCTGTCTTTTTACAGTTCTGTGATCACTGCTGAGTTTTTGCTGTAATAATGAGTAAAGCACTTTAATAGTATCAGAATTTGAAATAGCTCAGCTGGAATTCCATCACCTCCACTAGCTCTGTTGATAGTAACCCTTCCTAAGGCCCATTTGACTTTACACTCCAGGATGTTCAGCTCCAGGTGAGTGGACACATCATAGTTGTCTGGGTCATTAAGACCTTTTTTTAAATAGTCCTGTTGCAGGAAGGGGGACCCCTTCCAGGGCCCAAAACTGGGCTCTTGTCTAACACTCGGAAATGAATTGTCCGAGGAGACACATGCTGACAAAGCAAGAGATTTTACTGGGAAAGGGCACCCGGGTGGAGAGCAGTAGGTAAGGGAACCCAGGAGAACTGCTCTGCCGCGTGGCTCTCAGTCTTGGGTTTTATGGTGATGGGATTCGTTTCCGGGTAGTCTTTGGCCAATCATTCTAATTCAGAGTCTTTCCTGGTGGCACACGCATCGCTCAGCCAAGATGGATGCTAGCAAGAGGGATTCTGGGAAGTGGATAGACACGCGGTGTTTCCTTTTGACCTTTCCCGAACTCTTCCGGTTGGTGGTGGCTTATTAGTTCCGTATTCCTTACCAGGATCTCCTGTCATAAGACAACTCATGCAAATGGTTACTATGGTGCCTGGCCAGGGTGGGCGGTTTCAATCAGTGTGCTTCCCCTAACAGTCCTTCTGTGTATTCTTACCACCTCTTTTTAATCTTTTCTGCTTCTGTTAGGTCCTTACCACTTCTGTTCTTTATTGTGCTCATCCTTGCATGAAATATTCCCTTGATATCTCCAGTCTTCTTGAAGAGATCACTAGTCTTTCCTATTCTGTTGTTTTCCTCTGTTGCTTTGTATTGTTCGTTTAAGAAGTCCTTCTTATCCATCTTTGCTTTTCTTTGGAACTTTGCATTCAGTTGGGTATATCTTTCCCTTTCCCCTTTGCCTTTAACATTCTTCTTCCCTCCGCTACTTGTAAAGCATCCTCAGAAAACCACTTTGCCCTCTTTATTTGCTTTTTCTTTGGTATGGTTTTGGTCACTGCTTCCTGTAGAATATTATGAACTTCCATCCATAATTCTTCAGGCATTCTGTCTACCAGATTTAATTCCTTAAATTTATTTTTCACCTCCATTGTATAATCATAAGGGATTTGATCTAGGTCATAATCGAATGGCCTAGTGGTTTCCCCTTCTTTCTTCAATTTAAGTCTGAATTTTTCAATAAGAAGCTCATGATCGGAGCCACATTTAGCTCCAGGTCTTGTTTCTGCTAACTATATAGTGCATCTCCATCTTTGGCTACAAAGAACATAATCAATCTGATTTTGGTATTGACCATCTGGTTCATGTGTAGAGTTGTCTCTTGGGTTGTTGGATAAGGGTGTTTGCTATGATCAACACATTCTCTTAATAAAATTCTTTTATTCTTTGCCTTGCTTCATTTTGTATTCCAAGGCCAAACATGCCTGTTATTCCAGATGTCTCTTGACTTCCTACTTTTGCATTCCAATCCTCTATGATGAAAAAAAGGACACATTTTTTTGGTGTTAGTTCTAGGTGTTGTAGGTCTTCATAGAACTGGTCAACTTCAGCTTCTTCCTCATCAGTAGCTGGGTCATAGAATTGATTACTGTGATGTTGAACAGTTTGCCTTGGAAACAAACCAAGATCATTCTGTCATTTTTGAGTTTGCACCCAAGGGCTGCATTTTGGACTCTTTTTTGACTGTGAAGGCTACTCCATTTCTTTTAAAGGATTCTTGCCCACAGTAATAGATATGATGATCATCAGAATTAAATTCACCCATTCCTTCCATTTTAGTTCACTGATGTTGATATTTAATCTTGCCATCTCCTGCTTGACCACATCCAGTTTACCTTGATCTTGATTCATGGTCTTAACATTCCAGGTTCTTATGCAATACTGTTGTTTACAGCATCAGACTTTCACCAGCCGACACATCCACAATTGAGCATCCTTTCTCTTTGGCCGAGCTGCTTCATTCTTTCTGGAGCTGTTAGTAATTGCCCTCTGCTCTTCCTTAGTAGCATATCAGAGACTTTCTGACCTGGGGGGCGGGGGTGGGGGGTGCGGCTCATCTTCCAGTGCTGTATCTTTTTGCCTTTTCCTCCTGTTTGTTAGGTGCTCCTGGCAAGAATACTGGAGTAGGGTTGTCATTTCCTCCTCCAGCAATGATAAATAGTTTTATTTTAAAGTAAGATCCTACTTTTTGAATTTTTTTCCTTTCAATGTTATTTTATCAATTTAAAAATTTCCTTCATTGTAACATTAAATAGAACTATAAAGCTCTTTGAAAAATAAACTCTATTCTCTAGGTACTACTTTTTCTTTTTCAGTCAATGAGTGTTAAACGTATTAGTTATGCCTACAGAATGTAAATGACATGAATTTAACATGAATCTGTTGAATTTGTCAGTGTAGCTGAATGAATGAATACCTTCTAGTCAGTTTTACAATTTTCTAATACTTCTTTTTACCTCCCACAACTTTTCATACAGTGTAAACTTTTTTTATATCTAGTTTTCAAGAATAAATTGTTGAGAACTTAGAACTGACTTCTGAAGAGTAAAAAGAATATACCTGAAGTCGTATGATGGCTTCCTTTCCCCAAGTTAATTTGATTTGGGTATGTTCAATTTGTAATCTTTTAAAAACTTTTAAATTTTATGAAAATACATCTGTAATACCTTTGACATCCAATTAATAGCATTATTTGGGTATGATGTTTCTATATGTAAGATTTCAAGAGCATTGCTCATAATGTCGCACATTTGTTTCCAGGAGAGAAATTCTGACAGAGAATTTTATACTTGTGTTAGTGTGAACATGCTGTTAGTATTGGTTGCATTTGAAGGATCCTTTCAAAAATAGGTAATGTTCAAAATGATTTTAACTAGAACATAAAAGAGACAGTAAGAGCAGAGAGATCCTATTCTCTCTGTAATTTATTTTAATGCCATCACACAGGGAATTCAAGACAGATAAAACTTCTCCATTTACAGAAACCAAATGTGCAAAAATGGATTATCATTATTTCAGTTGAATTGATAATACATACTCTCTGGCACATTTTTTATTAGAAATTGCTTGAAAAAAATTATATATTGTATACAAAGTAAATATATGATGGTAGCCTTAAGATCTCTCTCAATGTTAATTTTCCCCTGATGAATTACAATGCAATTTTCTAGCTCACTAATTTCACTAAAGAAAGTAATGACTAGAGCAAAAGTCTAATCAGCTGCCAATCAGGATCCCTTGAAGCACAGAGTGTCAAAAATTGAAGCAATTTTTACAACTCATAAAAGCACTTATGTTCCATGATATGTCATAAAACCTGATAATGAAGCTACCTTTTTTCTCAACTTCTTTCCCAAACAAACAGCTTTCACATTTAACCAAAACTTTTATTAATATTTGTCTATTAATATACTATTATTATATTATCCATTACAGTACCATTATATTACCCAGCTATTGCAAGATAAATTATTATATGTAAATGTCAGTTACAGAGCTCAGTGGATTCACATTAAAAATTATAATGGTGGGATTTTTCTTCCATAGGAAAAAAATTAGTTTTTTTTTAATAGAGTAGATTTTTTATTTTATGTTGTAAAAACAAGGCAACATACTGCACTTTCACCCTCTGAGTCATTTATATGTCATGAAGCCTTTATTCCTCCCATAGTGGTACATAGTTTCATGATGAGTAATCATAGTTAAAATTAATTCATTTACCAGTTTAGAATGTAGTTACTTTCCTGTCTTGCTTAGAACAAATCTTTGGAGGTACTGTGTAATCACATTTCTTCACTGTGTCATCATCCTTTCTATTAAAACATACATTTTCTATTGTATGGCTTTCTATTAAAGCCATTACATGTGTATTTATGTGTTTTTTCATCTGTCTTCATATACATAAATATGTGTGGGTTTTGTTGTTAGTTGAGAGGTGGGAAACATTTCCACACGTCTGAGTATTTGCTGCCAACCTTCTTAATAATCTTTTTACTCAGGTTTGTAGCATGCTGGCATACCCCATGTGTGATCTCAATAAAGCAATCAGCATTTTCTTTTTAAAACAGAGGCTCGCGAGCCTACTGCACTTGAGGATCTTAATGTGGCCTTTCCTCAATTCTTTGAGAAATTTATTTGTGTGAAAAGGACATACCACCCAATCCCTGATGTTTCTGGAGCTGAGAATTTAAGGATTTAAATGAAGTTACCCAGTTTGTTTAATTGTTTGAATTTTTGTTTCAGCACCTGATCCTTTCCCTTCCTTTTTGAGGGAGGTAAGATATCTGAGTGAACTTTAGTTGTTATGTTTATGGGCCCACGTGTAGAAGTTTCTCCATTATCTTGAAAGTGGTGTGATGATGAATGGAACAGTGTTCATCTGAGCAAAAATAGTAACTAAGCTGGTACCATTTATAAAATCTATGAACATATTTCAGTGCACTGGAAAGGTGAAGTGATTGTCATGCCAGATGAGACCTTTCCCCAGGTCTGAGGGGGCATCATTCCAGAGGGTGATGGTCATCATTCAGCCACCAGAATTCCTGTTAGTTTTTTTTTCCCCTTTGTCCTGGGATTTGCTGTTTTCAGGACTACCTCCCTATTGCTCTTCATTCAGGGGGCACGATATCTTATTTTCCTCACTGAATCAGAAAAACCAAGTCCACCCCTTTCCCCAAAGCACTGCCATCACATCCTGGCTTGGTAGGATAAAAACGGTTCTCACTTGACTAAGAATTTTTAGAGGCAGCCCAAGGCTTGTGTACCTTTGCCACCATAGTGACTGCTCAGAGTGATAACAGCCAGTATTGATGTGGCATTCAACATGGATGGAGTGATAGTACCGGGAAGGTTAGAGCTCATAGTCTCCCAAGTGTGGGTTTTCATTGGAAATAAAGGATGCTTAAAGATCAGTGTGGCTTCTGTGTGCAGAACGACTGATCGTACAGTAGAATAGTCCCTTACTCTACATAAATGCAAAATGAATATTATCATCAAATTAGGTCATTCGTGAAATCTACAAAATGCTTCTTATAGAACTTTCTAACTCAGAATACCCATTTGACACGTAAAATCTGATTTACTTTCAATATACTTTTTCCAAAATCCATTAAATTAAAAACATTTTACAAATTAAACCATACTCAATGTAAAAATGAAATTAGAGCAAGAAATGTCAAAATATTTAGGTAACAGAAGCAAGCAGTCTAATGTAGATCTTCCTATGTCTCTTTCTGTTCATTAAAAGAAAATATATATATATATATATATATATATATATATATATATATATATAAAAATCTCTCCCACATAGAAGGTATTTGTTTTATTTTTATAAAAATGGAGTCAGATAATATGTATTATTACTCTACAATATAGTTCATTCACCTAAAAGTATGTAATGAACATTCATTTGGGTCCTGATAAAGATCCAATTTATCTTTTTAATAACTATATAATATTCTGTGGTCTGTGCCATTATATAGTCAACCAAGATATATATCTATATAGATAGAGATCTATATAGATCTATCTTGATCTATTACCTTACTCCATACTGGAAAAACAGCATCTTATTGTTAAATAAGATAAGCATCACCTATGCCAATTAGTCTCCTATTTCTAGAGGTTTAAGCTCTTGTCTCTTATCTGGGAAAATAGAGAAGGAAAAAGATGGGGGTCCACAGTTTCTCCTCAGAGCACTGTTTTTGATGGGTCCATGAGGCTATCACTGAAATTAATGTGTTTTCTCAGGAGTAGACAGCAGAACTGGAGGCCTATATGTGTTTATGAATGCCAGATGTCCAATCTTCTCCACTTAACATTTAAGGCCCTCCATACCTAAGGCTCCCACCTCCCTGCCCATTTTTGTTAAAGGCATGTTTACATCTTAGAACATGGATAAAAAGAAAAGGAATAGCAGTTTGTGTTCCAGGATACATCCCACCATTTTCCTGTTATGCACTCAGCTAGCATTGCCATGAAGCATGGGCCATCTGGTAGGAGGAAATATTCTTAAAGATTGTGGCAGGTTGGACTAGTGGAACTGGTCCCCAAGAAGGCATTGTCCGTTTCGTCAGCTATACATCAAAAATGACATCTGTAAGGTCTACTCTCATGGGCAGGGATGTGTAAGTAGTAACAATGGAAAGCTTCAGAGTAGAACATCTTCACTGCTTGCAGCAAGGTTCTCCTGGATTAAGCCATGACCACAGCCACAGTGTGGAGAGTAAGAAAGGTCTGTCCCCTAAAGAGCCTGGGGGGAATGTTTAAGATCTTAGCTCAGTGAGTCAAGCTTCAGAGCAGGACTGCAGTTCACTCAAGGACATGGGGTGCTAACAAAGAGCTAGAGCTGGAGCTTGGTCATGGGGGACTGCACACATAGATTGGGGGCTGGCATTCAGCTGTAGCTCTGTTAGTACACAGACCCACCCCACCCCCACCCCTGTCAACCAAGGTTTGCCCTGGGTACAACTAGTGTCAAATTCAGGGCACAGAAGCTAAGGCCGGTAACCCTTTGTTAGAATTCCACGTCTAGTACACACCCAGGTTTGGTTCTCACTGAGTCACAGGCTGGGTGGGGCTGGGCTCACAGGATGAATATCCTCAGTTCTTGCCTCTGGATCCAAGGAGGGCATGCACAGACTGATAATGACTTGTTTTTGCAGTGCTCCTGCACATTGAAGGCTTGAGTTGAGCCAATAACTTCCTTCTCAGAAAAGTCAAATCCATACACTCAGAAGGAAGAGGAGGTAGAGGGAGACATCTTGTCACCTTCTTAAAGTGCCTAGACTTAACACATCCTTTTATTAACATGAGGAGGTTTGTTCTGGGCATTTCAATAGCTGAGATATCTAAGAATCTGGGCCTCCCCATGCTGGTTGCTACTAAATTTTGGTGGGCAAGTCTTGCTACTTGGAAGAGAATGAGCCGGTTATGTCTGCAACTTACTGAGAAGTTCGAGGTATAGCAAGTCTAAACATCTTATCATGGAAACATGTCCTGATCTGACTTTTAGCCGTGAAACACTTGGTTATCATCATTGACTTCCTATTTCCTTCAAGTTAAATGGTTGATATCATTCTATCTTGATCTGTTACCTTACTCCATATTGAAAAAACAGCATCAGGAATTGCCCCCTGCCCTGTTCTTTTTTTTTTTTTTTTTAAAGCTTTGGACTTTTAATTGATTTATGTTTTAAAAATTTATTGGAGTATAGTTGCTTTACAATGCTGTGTGAGTTTCAGTCGTGTAGCAAAGTGAGTCAATTATAGTGTATAGTGAGTAATATAGTATATGTATAGTAATATAGTGTGTGTATCCATTCTTTTTCAGATTATCATTCTTTTTCAGATTCTTTTACCATATAGGTTATTACTGAGTAGAGTCCCCTGTAACCTTTAGGCTTTTGAAAAATGATGATGGAGAACAGAATTTATGGCGGAGTTCTTAGTGGTTCTTAGCCATGAGAAGGTTAGAGTTTCACTGCTAAGACATAGTAATTGTTTGTGGGTTGAAAAATAAAATGGAAGTAACTTTTTCTGTCCTTTGGTTGTTATGGTAGGCTGACAGCGAACAGCTAGCTGTTCTTCTGTGGCTACATAATCCCTATGGAGTTTCTTTTGCCTTTTTATGCTACTTCTCCACCAAATGATGAGATTTTTTTGAAGGACAGACAGAAACTGATTCCAATAAGTCAAAAAGTTAGTTGTTAATAAACTTTAACACCACATACCATAGTACAGACTTTAGTGTAGTTGCCAGAAGCAGTTCTGAGTGAAACACTGAAATGACAAGTGAGTTTATGTAATTTCGACTATGAAAAGCATTCAGAGACAAAACCACCGTGGTAGGTAAGGTACAAACACTATTGCCAGACTGAGAGCTGAAAATTATGAAGTGTGGAAACAAGAGATCAGTGGAACAGAAGATATAAGAATATCCAGAGCCACTTGGTAGAACATGGGCCTGTAGGATGTCAAGAGGGGTTATGTCCAACATGGGGTTCTGTGATCAGGTAAGTTTGAGAAATACTGAATTAAATGTCATTAAATAGATGTCTTTCCTGTAAGTTTACTATACTAATGTGCACTATTAATCTCCAAGACAGGGACCATGTATGCTGCGTTTACCAAACTTGTATGATTTGAAGATCCCACTTAGGACAGTGTTGTTATAGGAGGGTGAAATGCCCAAGAGAAAAGACATAGGGAAGGTGTTCCCCATGCCGAGAGGACTGGTTTATAGTCTTCCAGAGAGGCAATTGGAACCTCCACAGAACTAGCAATGACCCAACCCTGCTCTCATTACACATGAGAAAAGTACCAAAACAAGAAAGGAGAAGGCCAGAGGAGGACAGGGCAGGGCTGCCTATCTTGACTTTGACTGGACCGTGTTTTCCAGATCGTTGGTGTTCAAAGCTGAAATCAACTTACCCGAGAATATACAGGATTAATAAGTGATGGGAGAGAAACGTGTGTGGGAAGGACATAGGAGAGGAAGGTAGAGGCTGGAATCCCTGGTTTGTTTGCTTACAAATCTCAGCCCTGAACCCTGTGGCTGCACTTTAGCAAATTCAAGGAATGAAGGTGGCCTAATACTATCAGAAGCCCAGGTGTAAGGTGACCACATCGCCCGGGCCTGATTCCTGCATCACGATGTGTACCCTCCAGATCTTCCCGCCTCACTTGTCTTTGATTCCAGCCACAGATGTGATGGCCAGTTCACAGCTCCAACCAGCCTAGTGCATGTCCAACCCACAGTACCTGACCAAATCCAATCCCCGCCCTGGGTTTATGTATTGATGCTATTGATGCTTCTTGGGGAACTCAGAGCCTATGGCTCAGTTATTTAGCAGAATCTGTTTCTCACTTATACATAGATAATTATGAATTCATAAATATATTCCTATTATGAAAGATTCCAGTAGAGCTTCTGATGGGGGCCTAGTCAGGTGATAAACAGCAGAAATTTAAAAACTCCTAAAAACTGTCTGGTCACTAGATACCAAGTCAGGAACACAGAGATACCCAACCAGGCTGGGTTACCTCATCAATATTTTGAAACATGCTTGTCTTGAATTTTATTTTCCTGCCATTGGCTTATTTTCATTATTTTTCATAAATGTTTAGACAGTTGACTGTAAGGGATCTTTGTTCAGAAATTTCTCTCCTAACCTAAATTATTTATGTGTTTAAACCTATAAGTAGTAATATTAACTTTAATAATATTAATTTTACATTTTGAGGAATTTCAGAAGAAAATAACTTCACCATTATATTTTATCTTGTATATCACATCATTTTTTTTTCTCAAACTATGAGGTAGCTGTCACATTTGTAGCTACCATTTAGCCTTATTCTGCTAAAATTCTATTTGTTTCCTTTCTAATTCCCTTCCCTTTTTAATATTGGGTACAACTGTGTCATATTATTTGACCATTGCAATTAACAACAAAACAGAAACAAAAAACTTGAAAAGTTAAAAAACATCACCCCTAGAATCACTCCCACCAATCTTTCCTATACAAAACTCAAAAATAGTTAGCATTTCAGCAAATAGATGACCCTTAGGTGATATATAATATGGACCTGGACTCACTCAGACCACCATATTGGAGGAATTCCAAGGCTGGAGACCTTCTGGCAAAATGTCTACATGATTATCACCATACAGCTGAGGGCGATGGCCTGGGTCTATTTTCTTGTCCTTGGCAGGGTCCTCGTTGCTTTCAGCCTTCCAGTCCTTTCCCTCAGTTCCAGTAGCTCTTTATTTTGCCACTGTGAAGGAATAAGGCCTTCAGTAATGCTGTCTCTCTCACACTTGGGGCTTCCTGGAATGTTACAATGGACCCTGTTTCATTCCTTGTCACTATACCAGTATGGTTAGGACTAAGGTTTAGAGTCAGACAGCCCCAGATTTCCCATCTCTGCTTCATCATTTATTAGTGAAAACTAAGATCATGGCATCCAGTCTCATCACTTCATGGCAAATAGATGGGGAAACAATGGAAACAGAGAATTTATTTTTTGGGGCTCCAAAATTACTGCAGATGATGATTGCAGCCATGAACTTAAAAGACGCTTGCTCCTTGGAAGAAAACTATGACCAAATTAGACAGCATGTTAAACAGCAGAGACATTACCTTACCCACAAAGGTCCGTCTAGTCAAGGCTACAGTTTTTCCAATAGTCGTGTATGGATGTGAGAGTTGGACTATAAAGAAAGCTGAGTGCCGAAGAATTGATGATTTTGAACTGTGGTGTTGGAGAAGACTCTTGAGAGACTCTTGGACTGCAAGGAGATCCAACCAGTCCATCCTAAAGGAAATCAACCCTGAATATTCATTGGAAGGACTCATGCTGAAACTGAAGCTCCAATACTTTGGCTACCAGCTGCGAAGAGCAACTCATCAGAAAAGACCCTGATGCTGGGAAAGATTGAGGGCAGGAGGAGAAGGGATAAGATGGTTGGATGGCATCACCGACTCAACAGGCATGAGTTTGAGTAAGCTCCAGGAGATGGTGATGGACAGGGAAGCCTGGCGCAGTGCAGTCCATGGTGTCGCAAAGAGTCAGACATGACTGAGCAACTGAACTGACTCTTTGGGGCAACAAAGGATGAGATTGCTGAATGGCATCATCGACTCAATGGACAAGAGTTTGAGTAAACTCTTGGAGCTAGTAAAGGACATGGAAGCCTGACGTGCTGCAGTCTATGGGGTCACAGAGAGTCGGACATGCCTGAGTGACTAAACAGCAACCTTTGGTAAGCTGCTTAATGTCTCTGACCGTCCGTTTCCACATATGTAAAGTGGAGGTCTTATTCACGTCATAAGATCACTATGAAGTTGAAATGATATCGTGTGCTGTAGACTACTAGGGCCCTGCCCTTGTACCTGGGCCCTCGTTTATGCACCCCACACTCTACTTGCTGAGAATGCTTTCTGTTCTTTGCCTGCCTTCTGGCTTGGCTCATTCAGAAGGCAAACTGGAAGTCTCTAGAAGTAGCACCTCCAGAAGCAGCCTCTCGTTTGGACCACCTCTGAGGCGTGTGCTATACTTTCCCAGAGCTCCCTGGCAGGACTTAGTTCTGTGGTCCATAGAAGTTAACTGCTTGGTACTACTTCCTTCCTCTTCCTTCTGTTTCATTTTTCCTTCACTTACTGGCTTTCCTGGGATCTTCTTTCATATAAATTACTTGCACTTAAATCTTTGTCTCAGTGTCTACTTCTGAAAGAACTCAGAATGAGATGTGCAAAGCTCTGTGCATTGTGTCTGGCACATAATGAATGATACTAGTTATTGATTGCAGAAAACATTTAGATATGTAAAAAGAAATCAAGGAGCTATGTTTTTGAAAATCAGCCTTATGGCCATCCCAGCCACTACTCTGATTTTTCACCCTTTCTCTTGTTGTTGTTTGTTGTTTTTTAAATCAGTACTTGAACACTTGTTTTGTATTTAAACAGCAGAAGCATGTTCAGTAGGCAAATTTGGGCAATGACTTTGCTTGCACTGATTTTTCTGCCTTTTAAAATCGAAATTTCTGACACTGACTTTGGTCTGGCAGTTCATCTGAAAAATAATCATGGCAGAATTTTAAATGTGTAGGTAAGAAAAATTGTATTGGAATCACATGGCATTGTAGAAAAGCAAGAGCTGTTTCACCAAAAGGGCTCCATTTTCCCGTTCAGTGGATGCTGAACGTTGATAGCATGTTATGATAAATTAACTATGATACTCTTGGAGGGCAAGTGTCTCAGAAAAAAAGCAATAGTAACATCTTAGGCAAAATGGAAAGCATTAGATTCACACCTGAAACTCATTAATTTGGACCAAGGGTTACATTTCACAGAAAGCAATTACTGGGATGGATTGAGTTCTTTCATACACAGTGGATTTTTATTTTTTTAATTATAGGACTCTGTTGAATGTTTTCTCTGGCCATGGCTGCACTCAGCAATATCCAGAGCTGGTGGCCATCGAGTACTTCAGTGTTTCTTTCTTTTCAGGCTGACAGGGAATAGTTAACTATTTATTACATTCTTAAAAAGTTATGTTAGAAGAACGGATGCCTGTCTTTTTCATCTCTTCTTAAAGAGTGTAGCTCACTGTCAGTTGAATAACAGTCTGAGAAATGCACTAATTACCTCTCTAATGCAAACTTATGTGTAAGTCATAATTGGGTGCTGTGTGTATGTGTTTTGAGTGTGTGTTTATGTGTGTGGATGACTGTGTTTTGCTTTTGCAGACGTTCAGTTGTTAACAGAACATCTATTTACACAAAATTCTTTAGTGATGAATAACTTAATGAAGATAAAATCATACTTGGGTGGCTCTGGGTGCTAAAACTTACCTGTCTCTTCTCAAATGTCATTCTTTACAGGTTCCAGTAACATTATCACTAAATTATAAGAGAATGGGGATTTAGTTTCTTTTTGCTTTGAGTCTTCTTTTATCTTTACACATATTTCAATATTCCTTCTCTTTGCCTCTTCCTTTTCCTAAAGAAGAAACATTTTTATGTGCTAACTTTTAGGGTTGTATGTAAATGCAGCTCATATTATTGTTGATAGATTAACATAATAATCAAATAGAAATTAAGTTCCTGTGATTAATCAATACAACTCTATTGACCAGCTTTCATTCAAAATTGTTGTTGCTGTTGACCATTTTTGCTATAATGAGTAAATTAGTTTTCTGTGACATGATAAAGACTGTCCCAAATCCCAGAGGTCTATAATAGCATTTTATTTTCTGTGAAGCCATTTGTCACTGTTACTTGATACACAGGGGCTGATTCTCAATCCCTGGAAAAAGAGTTGAAGGAACTTTAGGATCACCTGCCTCCTTCTATTAATGAGTAAATCAAAGCCCAGAGGGTTTGTAACTTTCCTAGAATCACAGAGTTAAGTCAGGGGCAAGACTTGAAGCAAAACCCACCACTCCCATAGCCTGTTTCTCTTTAATCTAGTTTCTGTACTGGATGTCTTTTGGCATGTCTGCAGGAGTTAGCCCATGCCTTCCCTCATCACCTCTGATGTGGTTGTATCTTGGATGTCATGGAATATTGAGGGACTTAAGAGATCTTCGTACCTCTGTCGCATTTATACTTCAGAGAAGGAAACTGAGTCCAGAGTGTTGGGATGGCAAAGAAATTCATGGAGGTGATTTATGATCCATTCCATCCATTCTAAGTTTGAAAGAGTGGGGATCGGACTTGATTTCAAAGCACAAGCTGGGCTGTTTCCCCATCCAAGCCTAAGAGAACTTGTGACACCACATACAACAGCTATTCATTTCCATCTGGCGCGGACAGAAGTGTCCTAGGTCATTTACACCTTTCCCTTTCTCTTTGATACAGGTTGGCTGGTTTATTTACGTATCACTGCTGAAATAGGCGATGCGTGTTGGCTGAACCATAGCTTGTGGAGAAAAGCTACTCCTGTTTTATTATAATGCATTCAGCAACCCTTTGCTGGCATTGTGATGAAAATATGTGGCTCAGGGTTGCTCCTGGGGAAATGCCAGCCAGGGAATGTGGCTTCAGCCCAGGGACTCTTCTGCTGACGTGAGAGCGGTGTCATGATTGTGGGGGTTATATTGTTGCACCCAGTTTGTTTCCTGGTGCTCTTGGTAGATAATTTTGGACTTTTCATCATGAAAACTGCTGTGTCTGTATTTTACTGGGGTGGGGGCAGTATTTTCTCTCTGCTTTCTTAGGTTTCTTAGTTTCTTAGACCATAAATGAGAGTTAAGATGTACATCAATGTCTACCATATTATAAACCACTACATATAATACCTGTTGTAACTTGAATATAATACAACACATTCACATACAACAGAGATCCATGTATTCTCACAATAGGGGTAATGCATTCTGGTCTTGCCATATTGTTATCTTCTTACATCTGTGCCTTATTTTGCGTTTTTCAATGCATTATTATTATGGATTTTTAAATTTATGTACAACATAGCATTTACATAATTTTAAATGTTAATTCAAAATCATTTAAAAATGTAACCCCATAAGTTATGATGCCTCATTCAGTGATTCAAGTTAGCATCCATTTTTAAGTGTGTTATTACTTATTCATTAATTGAAGCCCTTTAATTTTATATTCGGCTCTGGGCAATTGTGGCTTATTTGGTGCTTGTTACAGCCACTTTAGACAAGTAAATAAAATCAGATGAAAAACCTCAGCGACAGCTGGAAATAAACTAGTGGTTTGTGTGTGTTTTTGGCAGAGTGAGCTGTGCAGGGCTGGGCAGGGAGAGACGGCAGCCAGCACTGTTGACTCGGCGTGAGGACAGATTCCGTGTCTCTGGGGTACGGGCTTCTATTTACTAAGGGTTTTCTTTGTCCAAGAAAAGTGCCACATGTGTGGCTGGGCAAGAACATAAAACAATTAAATCATTATCACAAAGGTGATGGTACATGTCTACATGTCTTTCTGGCCTAGTGGTGATAAGAAAACCTTAAACAGAAAGACATAAGACAATGTCAAATGATATGAAAAGGCTCTTTGAAAGGCTTATTCTTGTTGTTATTTTTAATTTTCCCTCACTAGCATGTAGTTTAAATACATGATAATTGTAGGGAATTGCCAGTCTTTATCAGACCACCCAGGAAAGAACAATGTTTTGCCAAAAAGTAAAGCCATTGGCTTGTAGTAACTTGCTTATGACTGCTAAACCACACTTGTTTTGGTAAGCAAATGCCTTCTAAAATATTTGTGGGGCTTAATGCTGGATTTCTTTCTTTCCTTTCCCAAGGGGGTATGGACACATTAGTTTTAAAAAGACTGTTAAATACCTGATAATTTCAATAACATATTTATGGTGACTGTATTACAGTTTAACCTTTAAAAATGAATTAGCTATTTGTATAGTGTTCTTTCAGTAAACAATTTCACGTCTAGGATGATATAGAGGGGAGATGATTAAGGTTTGGAATTCTTATTTCAAGACTATTAAAAATTAATTATGTCTGATTATCTAATTATAATTTTGCTAACTGGTAACATTCTTGCTGAATAATTGTTTTTTTCTTCCAAATTATACTCACTTTGTAGAAATCAATTTAAACCATAGCATATGAAGCCCTTAAAATTGTTTATTGACAGGTATCTTGATCTCACAAACTTAAATCATCTTAATACTTCTTAGAATAAAACCAGAAATGGAGGAAGAATAAAAAAAAAAAAAAACTGTCTCTAAATCTTGTTTCTCCTTTCAGCAGAGGACCTGTACTCTTAAAACTAGGGATCAGAGCTTGTATTCTACTGTTTGATTTATGTCTTAATTGAGGAATTAGGCATAGTCTAAACCCAGTATTATTTATTTTTCCATTAAAAAGGGGATGGCATATTTGGCCTAGTTTCTTCAGATGTGTTTGTTCAGAATATTTTAAAAACAGTGGTTCTCAAGCTTTACCATGATTAGAATCATCTGAAGGGTTTGTGAAATTCCAGATTCCCGGATCCCACCTCCAGAATCTCTGATAGGTCTGGGTGACCCCCTTGTTTGCATTTCTAAGAAGTTCCCAAGTGATACTCTTGTTGCTGGTCCCTTGGGTTACACTTTGAGAACCAATGTCTTAAATCAAACAGCTTATTCCATAAGAGAATGGTGAAGGGATATAATACACATTAAGAAAGTGTATTTCTGGGTTACAGGAGTATGAGTAATTTGGTTTTTCCATATTTTCTACAAGGTAAAAATAATATATATATATGATCATAAAAAAGAGACTTTTTAGAAGAATACTGCAACTAGTAACTCATTAATCTATATTCACATTCCCCTTCGGAATGGAAAATGTGGCGATGTAGGTGTTTCTGTCTTACCTCGCAGGCAGACATTCCCTTCCGTGTCTTCTGGGGTGGCTTTTACTCAGCAATCACCAAAAAATTGCTTGGTTCCAATTAGAATGTGGTTCCAGTTGTGCTAGAATTTAGTACAAGGAATGCTAGCTCCCCAGAGGTTAGCAAAGCTCTTTGAATATATTCCCTTTATTTTTTCTTCTCAAAGCCCATTCCCTTCCCCCTACCCCACATTACAACCCCCAAAAGTTCTAGTCACAATAGCGTTCTGACCTATACACTATTGGGGAAAAGGGTCTGGTGGGCAAATGCTGGGTACCAGGATGCGCAGAGATTGAGAAATTCTGTTCTGCCTTTTGGGACTGTATATACTGTGTATACTTCTGACTGGAGAAGGCAATGGCACCCCACTCCAGTACTCTTTAACTGGAAAATCCCATGGACAGAGGAGCCTGGTGGGCTGCAGTCCATGGTGTAGCGAAGAGTCAGTCACGACTGAGCGACTTCACTTTCACTTTTCACTTTCCTGCATTGGAGAAGGAAATGGCAACCCACTCCAGTGTTCTTGCCTGGAGAATCCCAGGGACGGGGGAGCCTGGTGGGCTGCCGTCTATGGGGTCGCACAGAGTCGGACATGACTGAAGCGACTTAGCAGCAGCAGCAGCATACTTTTGACAAACTTGCCTTACTTCAAGAGTAAGGATTTTTTTTTTTTTTTGGTCTCTTAGAAGAAATCAAACAAAATTATGTAAAGCAAAATAAAATATGCTATCACATAAAAAAATGCCATCACAATTTCAGCCATTTCTTGTCATGTTTCTCTTTTAATAACCTTTTCCTAGACACTTTCATTTTATATTTTTATCTCAGATTTTTAAAAATGAACTACTAGTAAATATAACACCCTTTAAAATGTTCTAAAATCTTTATTTATGACTCTTAGAGGCATGTAAGGGGAGGGAGCTTGGTTAGAGAGAATAAAGGTTATAACCTGCCCCATCTGTGGAGACAGTGATTTTAATTACATTTAATTCCCATTCACTCTGTATGTTACTTGATCCACTTATTGGTTTAAAAGCATATTGATAAATACAGCAGTGGCTTAACCTCTTGCCCTTCCACCCATCTAGAATTGCAGCCAGGCTTAAGTGAGTTTGCCACATTTAGATGTCATACTTTGTTACTGATGAGAAAGTACTGAGACCCCTGCTAGACAGTTGAGTCTGTGTTTTTTCTTTTTAGAGAAACGTCCATATTCCATTATCAAGATAAATAAATAACTTGTTGCAAAAGGTTTTTAAGATGTTGGCTTATAGTCAAACTATAATTAATAGTTTGAAAAATAGTGTATCCATTCTTCTCCCTATTCTCCTTCAAAACTGCTTTAAACTGCATCAGTAAATATTTTCCTCAAGATATTTACCTTACTTGCTAAGTTCGTAAGTAATTATCAAAATACGTACTCTATCTGACACTGCTTGGCACATATATGTAATATTATTTAGTTGAGGTTGGACCAACAACTTTAAATACCTATTTTTAAAATACGTTTTTCTTCATAAACCAGGATACAGTAGAAATGTAAAACATTCACATATTTTATGAACAAATGTGTGAACTCAAGCAAAGAGAACAGATTGATAATCTTAGTCCTTTCAAAAACATATTTCCCTTTCTTTTCTGGATTTTAGTAATTTGTTTCCAAGGGATTTGGAAATATCTACTTTTACTGGTCAGTGCTGTCCATATGAGAGTGTGCCAAATCTGGTGGTGAAGAAGTTTAAAAATAGCATAAAAAATAATTAATTGTGAAAAGCACTTATTCTAATAAGAAATTATTTTCCATAAATCACTCAACTGCATGTAGGGCTAAGATACACTTATGCTGAATTGGATTCTGACTTAGAAAGTGACAAGGGACATTGTTGGGGCAGTTGACACAATACAGGAAATATCAATTTCTTGACATGGAGGGTTGTAAGGTGTTTACAATAGGAGTGTCCTTGCTTTGGGGAAATACAGACTGCAGCATTTAGAAGTGATAGGGTATCAGGTCTGCATATTGTAGTAAGTTAGGTAAATGTAATAAATTATTTAAAAATAACATACAAGATGTAGTTATGTATTAATTGCTGCAGTGTTTCTCACATTCTTTTTGTTCTGGCATTTAGTTTGATTTTGTATGTCATAGCATTCAATTTTATAATTAAACAGTTTGTACAAACTCTTGGTCATATACCATTTTGGGTAGAAAATTAATTTTGGCTTTGAATAAAGAAAACACTAGAAAAATCATCTTCTCCCCTACCACTTTGTGTTTTATGACCATTAACAAGACTGATGGATGTGTATTTTCACCAATGGATTCACTTTTCATTTGCCATAACTCTTCTGGGTTTCTCTTTCTATAATTTAGATTATAATTTCAAGATCTGGTGAAGGTACTTTATTGTGTGTAGCATTGCCCTTTTTTTCACTGTTGGGCAATACATTTTTACTTTCTAAATTCTCTTTGTTGTTAAGGGTGAGAATTAGATACTTATTGGTTTGACAAAAATCACAGTAAAATAAAAAGGGAGACAATAAATTTTCTCACATGTGCATCAAATACCAGGGTTCTGGCTGGTAAATCAGGAAGAGCACAGAAAGATACAACTGGAGTCCTTTCTAGTTCCACTGTTACAGCCAAAATCCTGACATTCAGGCATATTTACAAGACCCATGTTTCAGGAAGCCCTTATGTGCTTTGAGTAGGCTGAAAAGAATGTGAAATAATTTTACATGGTAACTTTCAGAAGGCTGGATGAGGAAAATGGCATCCTTCTTGAATAAGAAAATCATCCTTGCTTGTATAATAACCACTGTTTTCTTTCCTCATGGTTGGTGGTGGATTCATTGTTAAGTCGTGTCCAACTCTTGTGACCCCATGGGCTGGAGCCCGCCAGGCTCTTCTGTCCGTGGGATTTCCTAGGCAAGGATACTGGAGCGGTTGCCATTCCCTTTCCAGGGGTTAGGTATGTAATAACATTGCAAAGGCTTCCCTGGCAAAGAATGGTAAAGATGGTAAAGAATCTGCCAAAATGGGAGACCTGGGTTTGATTCCTGGATTGGAAAGATCCCCTGGAGAAGAGAATATTTAACCACTCCAGCATTTTTGCCTGGAAAATTCCATGGGCAGAAGAGCTTGGTGGGCTACAGAAGTTTGGCGGGTCATAAAGAGTAGGTCGCAACTGAGCAACTAACACCAACATTGCAAGATTTACTTTGAAATTTTTGTAGACTGTTATCAACACAGGTAGGTTTTGAGGGTAAGATTTGCCTCACTGCTGTATAGAGTTGTAGCACTTGCCAGATGCTTCATCCTGATTTGGGACTTAGGTCCCCTCTTGGCCTTCGAGATTTCACCCGTAAACCAATACCAGTGGAAGAACAGCCCTGATATTAGATAAAGTGATGAAGCTAATGGTAATTAAAATGTCCACCCGTCATTTAATGAGTGTCTACCATAGTTTAGGTGTCTTATGTTATTTTTTTCTTGAACTTTTTGTTTATATTGGAGTATAGCTAATTAAGAATATTGTGTTTGTTTCAGGTAGACAGCAAAGGACTCAGCCATACATATACATTCTCCTGCAAACCCCAACTCCCATCCAAGCTACCACATAACATTGAGCAGAGTTACTTTGGTTATCCATTTTTTCTCTAGCAGTGTGTACATGTCCAACCCAAACTCCCTAAACTATCCCTTCCCTCTATTCTTCCCTCCGCCTTACATTCTTGATCAAAACAAATCTTTAACAATGCCCTTAAAAATAAGGATTATTATTTCTATTTGACAAAGAAGAGGCTCAAAAGGGCTAAGCAGCTCACCCAACATCACAAATAGTAGTGATGGACCAGAAGTTTGTCCATCCTCTCTAACTGTGGAACCTGCCCTAAGTCAGAGGGGTAACAAATGGATATTGACCCGGCTGAGAGATGCTACATAAAGAGAGCGTTTGGGTTTCAGCTGGTTGGCAGATTTCGCTGAGTGCAACAGAGAGGAGAAGCACTGACAACTCCTCTGATATGAGGGCAAATGACTATCCTAATTATGACGCATAATTCTGATGCCATTTTGCTAAAGGCTGTGCTTCTTTAGATTTCTATCCACGATGCTAAGTGGTACCCGGCACATAGTAGGTGCCTGTGACGTCCTCATCAAATAATAAAAGTGAATAAATGAGGTAACAAAAGAATAACTTATATAATAGCACCTCACTAATCTTACTGATCAGAATTAAGGAGTTGAAAAGTTGGGAGGGGGTCAACGGTTAAGATTTCAAGATAACTTTAATTTTTTTAAAAACTGCATTATGGGTGAAAGGGCCCAAGCAGGAGGTAGAAAGGTTTAAAAAATGCAGAAGAATTTTTTAAAAGGATGCTTAAGCCTTGACCTAATGAATTACATTTTAAGCATTTCTTTAATAAAGGAATAGACATATACAAGTGGTGATTTATCTTCTTTCTTCTTTACACTTTCCAAATTGGTGCTATTTTTTGCTTTCTCTGTAGTCGGAAATATCTAGTTCTGAACAGATATTATGCCTGCTGATTTTATATTACTTAAGTCTCATGTTCTTTTCTTTAATTGTCAAGCCATTCTTACCTAATTTCAATCATAATGGAATCATTTCCATGCTCCTAAATTAGTTTATTGGAGTTTTTACCTCCAAGCCATCTTTCCTAGCATAATTAACTTACATAAATACATCCTTTGAGTTTTGTTTTCTCCCACAGCCGTAGGGCCTGGTCATCAAATTCTCCCAGGCACTTTTTTCTTCTCATTCAAAACCACTCATATGTACGTTTTCCCTGATTATGAGGTATCATGCACTTTATATGAGTTTGGAAGCATCATTTTCTTCTGCCTTCTGGGAAGAAACTTTTTTTTTTCATTAGATCCAATATTCATTTTCAACAGAAACTATCAAGATTGCCATTAAACTATTTCTAAAAGGAGATATACTTTCTTAAATATCCTTTATTGAAAACCTAGATTCTTTTTCTGCAGGACCAGAATTAAAGCAGACCATGAATACAGTCCATAAAGTGTGGTTCCATGGCTGTACTGATATCTCAGCTTTCTGCTTTCCCATGGAGTATTAAAAACCAAATATTAACTAATATGATGAAGTGAAGTAATGATGCCCTAAACTGTGTTCACACTAATTTCTGGTTTCACAGAACTTGCAACAGGTTAAGTCCACAAACAATAGCTTTCTCCAGATGCTAGGATGTGTATAGATTCTTTATTACCTAGCAAATAAATACTGAAGCATAAACATAGTAAGTATTTTCTCCCAACAGATCATATTTCTGAATTAATTTCTGAAAACATTCTTAATAGGCCAGTTTATGAAAAGTTGGGGGACTTCCAGTGTCACATGGCTCCTATGCAGCAAAGCAAATTGCCCTCCCCATTCCTCATTTACCTTCCATAGGACTGAGTCATTGAAGAATATTTTCAAGCAACATCTTGTATTTCCAGAATTTATTACATTTTTAAATTTAATTACATTTAAAATACTTTAAAAATACTTTTTAAACAAAACCACTCCACACAAGTAATACAGTCAAGTCCAAACACTATATAATTTACACCTTTACCATTTGATTTCTGAGTCTTCTTTCTCAACATTTCAGTTCCTGAGATTTCATGTGATATACCTGATACTAATTACTCAAGTGTCGTGCCGGTGGCAGAGATAAAATGTTTTCTTAGAGGGCTCTTTAAAAATGGTAGCTTCAGAGGCAGGATTGCTCTTGTTTCATCCTGACAGGGATAGCAGACTTAATAGGTTCCCTGGAGCTTTTCAATCACGTTATAACTCTTTCTGTGATGGTCAGTTTTGTGTCCACATTATGTGACCTGACTTTCAACTTGCTTGAACTGCTGTCAAGCTGCTCAGGAGTTGAAAGCTACTGGATGGTTGTCTTCCAATAAAAAAAACAACAATCCCACAAGAAAACCTCTGACAAGGTTCAGAACTGTGCTCTTTCAAGCCAACCTGAGTCAGACTGATACCTGGACAACATCTTCACCAGCTGGAAGTAACAGTGGCTGGAGCGCCTTCTCATCACGTAAGTCTGCGTGGCTTTGCTCTGAGGTGACAATATTCTCTTTCTGTTGCCGTCGCTCATCCGCTGAGGTTGAAACTGTTAGCACGGCGCTCCCTTCTCAGCTAGCTGGTGGTGCTTTTTGGCACTCCTGCAAGAGCACAATGTCTCCTAAATGTTCTCCCAAGACCCAGCGTGTGGTGTTTAAATTAAGGAAGCTCAGACAAGTCTGAAAGGAGCCGCATCCAGCCTTTCCGATCCACTGATTAAAATTCTCGCCAAGTGTTACATTATGCACAGCTTCCTTATTTTGGCTGTAAATTTCATTGCATATTTTTCCAGGATGAGAAAGTTTGTACTTTTTATTTCATAAGCCCACATAATAAACACAGCTTTCTTCAAAGCCGTCTGAGGTGTTGGATGCGTGTGCTGTGTTAAATATAGGGCCCCTTTGTGGAGGAAAGCACACGTGGCCCGTTTTAACTTCTCCCACAAGCATCTTAGATGGGGCAAAATGGTTCCGCTGGGGGAAAAGAAAATAGACATTTCGATGAGCTGCAGGATTATCCCAGCCATGGCTTTTATCCTCTCTGAAGTCTCTTTACTGTGAACTTGAAGAATGAACAAAATCTGCTTTATCGACACAGAGAAACCTATTTACTCCTCCCACACAGCCCCCGCCACTTATTCTGCTCTATATTTTTTATTTTTAATGATTGAGTTATGAAGCAGAAGTTCTCACCAAAAGACCCTTCTCTAGCAGAAAGAAACTGTAGTATTTTTTTCACGTTTAGCTGCTTCCTGGGGAGATACCCTCAGTGTGTCCACCAAAGAACAAATATATTTAGAAGGAGTTTACCTAGAAGAGTCTTTGGGCCTGATGACTGGGCCTGGCCTTAAACAGGGGGTAAAAATGGAAAGTTTTGCTCCATTGACTTCTGGAAGTGTAGCAGGAGGAGGGCATCTTTGAGAATCTGCAGGTAGGGGTACTCAGTTGACTTTCAAGTAACCTAGGCCTGGGATATGGGGCTGAATGTCCACTGAAGGTCTAATTAGCACCAGGACCCACCTATAGACTTCTGGGGCAAATTACTGCTTTCATTTCCCAAAGAGAGAATTACGAAATTCTTTTTTCCTAAGTAGAAACATTCCCTGGCCAAAAACAAAACAAAACAAAGCAAAATTTGATTTGAATCTATTTGTTTAGAAATATTTTAGATGAGTACATGAAAATACAACTTTAGTTATAGAAATCACATAATGACACTCTTCATTCTGTTCTCTTATCAGTTTAGGTTAAATATTGTTTTTTAGTGCAAAAATTTAACTTACCATAGGATGCTCTTTGAGAATTTTTTAGTAAGATATTTCTATGAGAGTTTAGAATTTTTAAGACAAAGTCTTTGTCCATGTAAGTACATACACTGATTTTTTTTTTATTTACTGAAAAGGAGTTAGGAAATTTTGTCAAATTAATGAACTACTGTGAGCTCCATTGGGAAGGTTTTTCCCATTTTAAAGGTGTCAAGTTATGAAATACTGGGAAAAACAGCCTTTTGCTAAAAGAGGTCTGGCGTGCTGCAGTCCATGGAGTCGCAAAGAGTTGGACACAACTGAGCAATTAAACTGAACTGAACTGAAGTCATTAGTACGTGAAGTCTAACTTTTTTTTAAACAGAAAAAAAATGTTATAAAGAAAGTATAATTTTATTGCCTGGAATAATTAGCAAAATATTTCTTGGATCTAAGTTTTTTCTCACCATACAATTGTCCCTGAAAGTTCCTTCTGAAAATAAATAATGAGAGAAAAGAAAGTGGGTGTTTGCATTAGGGCAGTAAATGCCATCTTTATGTGTGCAATTTGGAGAAAAGGGCTGCCTTCCAGGACCTACAGATACCCTGGGTCATTAGTCCTTTTTAAAAGATGGAAAGAAAGTGAGTGGCAAAGTGTATATCAAAACAAAGATTCTCTCTTGTGTGTCAGGAGAGATTTTATGTTTCTGGAAATACATACATGCAGACAGCCTGTTGTCATTTACCCTTACACATCTAGTTGAAAGTTCACAGAGATTTCTTTTTCTCTCACGCAGATTTTTAATCCTTTGTCATCTCCCCTAAACCCATTAGTTTTTCCTGGAACAGATGGGAGTATGGGCCATAAAATGACATATTACTTCTCTGTAGGAAGAAAATGAGGAGAAGAGATTCTATAACACGATTGAAGTTTAAAAGCTAAATTCCTTTGGGAAAGATTACCTTTCTCCATGGCTCTCATTTTCTGATAAAACAAATGAGGTTGTCTCCAAGGCACCTGTTAACATTGACCTTACCTCACCATCCCTACTTCTGAACTTATGTCCCCAGCTACTGGGGAGTTTCTGATGGAAGAGGAAGTGTTTAAATGTACTCACTTCTTATCTCTTGGAAAGAGAGAGGTCTCCTTACCTCTGTGTTTCTGCTTGGCCTGCTCTCTATTATAAAGGCCTCTCCAGAAACAAGGGCACAATCTATGTCTTTAATCCAGGCAAAGCCACTCTCTAGAAGGAGCTCTATTATAGCTGCTCTAAGAATGCAGTTATTATTTCTTCTTTACTTAAGGTCAAAATTTCAATTAATGCTTAGACTCTATTAACATCAAATTTAAAGATTATTTTGAGGAATTATCCTTTCAAGTAGGTCCTGCCTTTTCATATTTCCTTGAGAAGGGTCTTTGCTTGAGTGAAGCAATGAAGATGCCCTTGAATAAAAACTGAGTTGCGTATGTTTTCTTATCAAGCGAACTCGCCAAATTAAAAAAGAAAAAAAAAGGTGTTACTGAGCTGTTGAGACACCAGCTAGTATATTTTTGCCTGAAAATCCCTGTCGTCTCTGGTGGCAGATTTAGCTTCATTTAGAGTGTCTCTGTGGAATTCCGGAGAAATATGACCCTCATTCTCTTTTCCAGGTCCTTTAGTAGCATCTACCTTAAGTAAGTCCAGCCTTATTGCTGATGGAAATATCCCTCCCTGGTGAGAACTGATATCCCTCCCTGGTGAGAACTGATGAACTATAAGCCATCCTGAGGTCACACGGCTGCCAGACTGGCACATTCTACATTCTTCCCACTGCCCTTCCTTCTTTAGGGATCTGGTCAGTACTGCCCTCACACCTCCAATGAACTTTTGGGAGTTTTGCCAACTGTGTTGTTACCTTTCCAATGTTTTGTCAACTCAGAATTTTCCAGTAATTAATACTTATCTGAGGGTCAAAGAGCAGGTCCTCATCCAGAAGGAATAGCCTTCAACTGTTAGTAAATTAAAATACATACCCACAACATTTAAATAAAGCACTAGTTACAGAAGCCCCATTCCCTACCCCAGATACTAGCTGACATATGCATTAGCAAAAATTGTTTTCTCTCCTCAAATGAGAAGTCGTTCAGGACTAACGTGACATCTTCACAGATGCAATCAGAGATTCAGGAACATACCAGCCCTTCTTTCTACCGTAGCGGAATATAGTCTCAATGCTCATGCTCACTAGACGGCTACAGAAGTCTGACCTGGTTTTAATTTCATACAGGCAGGTGAAAGAATGGGAAAGTCAGAGATCATCATCGTCATCATAACAGTATAAAGAGATCTGTGAGAGTAAGCCCTCTGTAATGAGCTTTCCTAGAAACCCACAAAATGGTTTCTCCTTCCATCTAAGTTGATCACACATATCTTTTTCATCTTTGAAAGAGCTGATGGTAAATTATGGATTTCATTTGGCCACATAGCCACCCCAGTCAATATAGAGATTTTATTAGTGGGGAAAATGAAAACGGATATAATGTGTAGGCAACCAGAAATGCATGTCAAAATGATATTTTCTTGATCAAGAAAAAATTTTTAAGTGATAGCATGGATATGAGGAAGGAATACATGAGTAAGTTCTTCAAATAATTTGTTTACCATGAAATTTGCATTGACTAAATATCTTTATCATAATCTGAATAAGATTTTAATCAACTGGACCTTCTTACTCTTCTAACTAATGAAGATGACACAAAACTCATTCATTTATATTTTTTCAAAGAAAAATTGGGAGGTCTATTGTAACTATTTCTGAGAAATATTCTCTTATCCTCACTTGGGGATTCAAGTTCAACAACAGAAACAAAAATCACTGTTTCTTGGGTATCTGCAGTTAGTTATGTCTTAGATTCTAGGGAGTTAAAAAAGTGTCTTCTGATTTTTAAAGATCAGTTCCTAAGAACCGAAGAGATGAAGACAGGTGTAGACCCATAGCTGATAACTGCTCCAAGTTCCTGGGCTGAGAAATGTGTAAATGTTTATTCTATTACATCCGTCATTTTCTCCTGGGATCACAGCCCATGTCTCATCATCAAATTGATCAGAAAGATCAGGAGGTTCATAACAGAAGCTAATTTTTATGTCAGCCCAAGGCTGCTTCACACCCCTGCATTCCTCCTGTCTGTGAAACTTCACCATGTTGATCTTCTTGTCCACCTTGTATTTTCCCACAGACACCTCTCCTCCCTAAAGGGAACACTGATGTTGTTCAGTACCTGATTCATAAGTCTTTCATGCAGGCCACAGGTGACCTCCAACAGAATCAGCTTTTCACTTGATTACCTCAGCTCTATGGTTTTTGTTCCCCTCGAGTTTAGGGCAGCTCTTTAATCTTTTTCCTTTGTTTCTTCCTTTCAGCGTGGATTAATGTTTTGTATTTTTCCTGATGATAAAAGCTAAGTATATCACTTAGCTCTTTCTGTGTAGCAAACATCCTCCAAACTTCAGTGGCTTAGAACAACAGCCGTTCGTATAACTCCTGATTCTGTTGGGTTCACCACAAGCTGGAAGGTTCTTCTCCTCTTAGCTGAGTTCACTCATGGGACTACAGTCAGTTGCCAGGGAAGTTGAGGGCTGGCCAGTCTAGTCTGTTTCTGTTCCAGGTGGTTCCTTATCCATCAGCAGTCTGGCCTGGAAAATAAGCAAGGCTCCAAGTGAGCAACCTAGAGTCAAGGAGTGTTGAAATAGATTCCATCTCTTATAAATGCAGATTAAGACTACAGTGAGGTTTCACCTCACACCAGTCAGAATGGCCACCATCAAAAAAAAAATAAAATAAAATCTACAAACAGTAAATGCTAGAGAGGGTGAGGAGAAAAAGGAACCCTCTTGCACTGTTGGTGGGAATGCAAATTAATACAGCCACTACGGAGAACAGTATACTGATTCCTTAAAAAACTAGGAATAAAGCTACCATGTAACCCAACAATCCCACCACTGGGTGCATACCCTGGAGAAATCATAAGTGGAAAAGACACATGCATCCCAGTTTCACTGCAACACTATTTACAGTAGCTAAGACACGGAAGCAACCCAGATGTCCTTTGACAGATGAATGGACAAAGAAATTGTGGTACATATACATAAGGGAATATTACTCAGTCATAAAAAGGAATGCATCTGAGTGAGTTCTAATGAGGTGGATGAACATAGAGCCTATTATACACAGTGAAGTAAGTCAGAAAGAGAAAGACAAATATCGTATGTTGATGCATGTGTATGGAGCCTAGAAAGACGGTACTGATGAAGCTGTCTGCAGGGCAGCAGTGCAGACACAGACACAGAGAACAGACTGTGGGCAGAGCGGGGGAGGGGAGGGCGGGGAGGATGGGGAGAGTGGCATGGAAACATGTATGTTACCGTATGTAAACTCAGACAGCTGGTGGGAATTTGCTATATGATTCAGGGAGCTCAAATTCAACGTTCTGTGACAACCTAGAGGGTGGGGATGAGGGGGGGAGGCGGGAAGGAGGTTCAGGATGGAGGGGACGTACATATACCTGTGGCTGATTCCTGTGGACATGTGGCAGAAACTGACACGGTATTGTAAAGCAATCATCCTCCAATTAAAAATAAGTGATTAAAAAAGTAGATTCCATCTCTCAATGTGAGAAGCTGTAGAGACACACTCCCTAGGACATGGATATCAAATGGGACTAGTTGCTGTGTTTCTCTGTGCATCAATTGCTGTCGTAGAAAGATCTGTTACACTTAGATTCCTTAAGCACTTATGCAAGCTAAGCTAAGCACTGTACAAATGTTACCTCATTCAATTCTCGTGAGACCCTCTACATGGTAGGTACTAATACCATACCCCTTATATAGATACAGGAACATCTACGTGATAGAAGCTGGCAGTTTGGTTCTGGAGCACTCAGAATCCCTATCTCTAACCTCTGTTGACTCCAGTTTCTTAAATCGTGTACCTCTTTCAGTACTATATGTATGCGTGCATTTACTTATAAATTATATACAAGTACTACTGTCAATCTATATGTTAAATATTAGTAAATTTGAACTTCATTCTTGCCTATGTAGATAAAAATTATAACTATCAATAGAAGTTTGAATGTATTTTTCCATTCTCTGTATGGATATCTTGTGACCTTACTTTGGAGACCATGCTAGGACCTCTTCATGTGCAAGGCATTTCATGATTACCGTATCTGTCTTTGTGAAGCCGTATTTAAGCAAAATCCTACTTGGTACTGGATTTCAGTTCTAGTTTAGGTTAATATTGTCGGCTTTAAGTGCAAATTGTTATTCAGTGAACATTCAGATTACTCACCACAAACCAAACTACTTAGCCCTCTCTGGAGCTTTGTTAAGAAAGTACAACAGTGTGGAGGAATGCTTCTCAAAGTCCTCAGCTGGTTGTGTGCATCTTTATTATCTGTGGAAAATATTAAATGGAGATTCTAGGTCTCACTGAGACAGTGACCTGGAGAGACAGATTCCTTGGATTTGGGGTCAGGTCTGGAAATCTACATTTTTCTCAGGCTGCCCAGGTGATACTGACCACACTTTGAGAGATGTAAAACTTGAATTCATATCTGCCACAGGGGGATGATTCTGGATGTCTGTTTTTACACTTATTGTATTATTTCAGCTTTTATAAAATTAGTAAAGTAAGTAAGAAAGTCCCAGCCCAACTGGCAGAATTGTTTCAGTGATTAAACTTGTAGTAATTTTGTCAAAGGTCTTTAAAATGCAACACTGTAGAATGTAAAATGCTCCCCAAAGTTTTGCTAATATGTTAAAAGACATATTCTCCATGCTAACAAAATATTCTGTATATTGTTAACTACATTTTATTTTAGTGAAAATAAAAAGCTCTGCACCTTTCTGTTCCAGTCACTTGGTTCCCAAGGAAAGGGACTGTGGTTTACACTTCTTTGCATGAACGGGAGTACGAGAGAGTAGGCATTGAGAACACACTTTTAATAATAGGCAAAAATGGGCTCCAACCCTAGCTCCTACAAATCTTGCACTAATTCTTTAACTTCTGCTTTTTTATTTGCTTATTAGTCATTCTAGCTAGTAAATCCTACCTGTAAAATGTTTATGATGATAAAATGTGGTAGCATAACCAACATTTATTGCCAGCTTCCTACATGCCAGATCTTATTCAAAGTGCTTGTCACGTAATAACTAATTTACTTACAAAACTCTTGTGATGCTGAATAGAGTTCCTGTGAGGGTCCCCGATTTACAGATGAGGAATTCTAAACCTAGGGAGCCAAACGGTGGCACTGGAACTGAAGCCTGTGCCTCCAGAGTCGTCCTGCTTCCACTCGGCAAAGCCGCCTCTCATAAGGTGAAAGCTTCTAAGTCTCTTAGCACCCTGGAAGGCACTTGGTAAATCCTCCAAAGACGAGACGTATTATTATCATTATTGGATCCCCTCACAGCTTCTTGAAGAGTGCTTTGTGCAAGGTGGTTTAATAAATTTATGTTGATTTGATTTAGAAAGAGCTCTGTTGTATCCTCTTGAGCTTCTAAGGGATATAGTCAATGAGAGAGAGCCTCTTATTTTTCAGGCTAATATGATTTGTGTGGCAGCTTTTAGATTAAGTCATCTTTTATTTACAGAAGAAGATTAAATAAATATGTACAGGTCTAAGAACTTCAGAATCCCCTTGCTAAAAACGGTTTAGAAACTTGTCTTTGTAAGACAAGGGAGAGACCTCACCGGACCAATTTCTGAAATAACTGGATTTCACTAAATGGTGCTTTTAGTATTTTTTGTTAAACATATATTTAGAACTCTCTCCTGGTTCTTTCTTTCTTTCTTTTTTTTTTTTGCTGGCTCTTGTGTTCAGTGGTCCACAGTATCTGATGGATTCCTATTCAGTAGTTTATGGCTTGCTTTTTCCTCTCATATCTTCAGCATGAATTTGTCCATTTGTTTTTAAAATAGGGAGCTTTTGCTGAGGAATACCACAGAGGCAGCTTGGAATCCATGAGTAAAAAATCCTAGGTCAGAAAAATTGATGTGATTTTATGTCCTGTATCTTATGTATTTTAGCTATTTAAATAGTGGAATAAGACTATCTTATAAAACATTCCCAAACTCTAAACACCAAGGTAAAAGGACAAAAGTGAAAAACAGTTCCCCCAAGCACAGCTGAAACTCATCTTTCTACCCCTTAGGTGGTCTAATTCTCCAGGCTATAGTGTAAGAAAACTTAGTTAAGACAGCCTAATTAATAGGCTTAGGTCCTCTGAATTCAGCCTTTGTTAGGTAGCTGGAGGAAATAAGAGGGGAATCAAGGGCCCTTGCCATAGTTAACCATCTGCCTGCAAGCATTCTGGCCCGGCTGTCGGGACGGCAAATGATAGGTGTGTTCTTACTGCAGGAAGCCTGGCCTTCGGAGAAGGCCGCGGGCAGGCTTCTCATGGTCCTGATGAAGACCAGCCCTGTAAGTGACCTCGGTGTTCACCCCCTTCCCACCTGACCACACCCCCGGCAGTTTTTAGGCCGTCCTCAGCCTTTACCTTCCATTAGTCTGCTTTTGATCAGAGGAACAGGTACTTGAATGGGACAGGCTGACTTTGGTTCACTGGGTCCTGAGAGCCTAGCATGATGATGGAGTCATTCTGGGATTCAAACATTTTCCATTTAGTTGCTGTTCATTGGAGTCTTGCCCCTGCATCCTGTCCGCAGACAACGGGAGATTAGATGGAGGACATGTGCAGGGATTTCAGGGATTGGATATAGAAGTAGTTACATCACTTTTACTCACATTCCTTTATACAGAACACAGGCTCCTGACCACACAGAACTGAAAGGGTGGCCTGAAAGTACCGTCTAACTATATGCCCAAGAAGAGAAATAAATGGGCTTTGGTGAACCTATTTATGGAAAGCAGTTTTCTTTTTTTCCTATAGGATACATATTTGGTAAAATATGAGACAAAGGTAGTCCTATTTCTCTGGAAAATTATGTTCAACTTTTAGACTTCTGATCTTGGAATTTTTTAGTTGGAATTAGGTTTAGACATTTGGGATGGGACTGAATATCTTTTGTGTAAGCCTGGATGTTGACTGTTGGCTGTCCATCCCCCTAACCTTGGGGTGCGGGGTACGGGAGATGGGGAGAGTACTGATATGTTGAATCTCACATCGGCCACTATTGAGCTCATTGCCTTTTCAAGCTGACCGTAAGTGAAACTAAAAGAGCACCTCTTCCAGCAGCCTGCCCCATACCTGAGAGAAGTAGATGAATTTTCAGATTCTATGAATTTTTAACACTTCTAATATAGTAGCTCATCACTAGATTTGTGTCTACAACCTTGTTGCTGTACATTTAACTTTACTTTTCAAATGTCTGATTCTTTGCCTTTAAAGTAGCCTTACTACTTCTTCAATATTATTAAATTAAAAAATAAGTTACACTGCTTTTTCTCTCAAATTTAATTGCATTTAATTCAATAGTATTAAATACCTACAAAATGTCAGTTACTGAGATAGATGGGGATAGGCTGCTTTTCTCTCTCAAATTTAATTGCGTTTAATTCAATTGTATTAAATACCTACAAAATGTCAGTTATTGAGATAGCTGAGGATATACAAGAGAAAAGGTCACCTCCTGTGCCCTCAAGTTGCTAATAGACCAAGCAACAAGGCACACGTTCTGCTATGTGTAATGTGGAATTAGCGTGTAAACCAGAGTATCGTGGGAACATAAAGGGACACTACTTTGTCCTGTAAATATTGTGAATGATTCTTAGAGGAGAAAACATTTGGACTAGGAGTTGAAAAATAAGAGAGACCTTGTTTGGCAGAAAAGAAAATGGGAGGGGTAGATAGATATCCTTGGTAGAGAGTACTTTGCAAAGAAATCATGATGTGTTTAAGGGCTGATGAGGATTTAGATGTGGCCAGACCAGACATGTGAAGAGAAAGAATGTGATGATCTGAGGTGGGGAGGGCAAATCGGAACCACATTTGTGAAGGGTCTAAAAGGTCATAATTTGGAATTAAGGGTCTTGTAATGTAAGATATGCGGAATAGCAAATGTTACCTTGCATGAATGCTAAGTTGCTTCAGTTGTGTCCTGCTCTTTGTGACCCTGTGGACTATGGCCCGCCAGGCTCCTCTGTCCATGGGATTCTCCAGGCAAGAATACTGAAGTGGGTTGCCATGCCCTCCTCCAGGGGATCTTCTCAACCCAGGGATCGAACCCATCTCTTATGTCTCCTGCATTGGCAGGTGGGTTCTTTACCACTAGCACCACCTGGGAATCCCAAATCTTACTTTAATAGGGAACAACTAATGTTGTTGTTGTTCAGTCTCTTAATCGTGTCTGACTGTTTGCAACCCCATGGACTGCAGAATGCCAGGCTTCCCTGTCCTTCACCATCTCCTGGAGTTTACTCAAACTAATGTCCATTGAGTTGGTGATGCCATCCAACTATCTCATCCTCTGTCATCCCCTTCTCTTTCTGCCTTTAATCTTTCCCAGCATCAGGGTCTTTTCCAATGAGTCAGCTCTTTGCATCAGGTGGCCAAAGTATTGGAGCTTCAGCTTTAGCATCAGTCCTTTTAATGAATATTCAGGACTGATTTCCTTTAGGATTGATTGGTTGGATCTCCTTGAAGGCGAAGGGACTCTCAGTAGTCTTCTCCAACATCACAGTTCGAAAGCATCATCTTTGGCACTCAGCCTTCTTTATGGTCCAGCTCTCACATCTGTACATGACTACTGGGAAAACCATAGCTTTAATGACACAGACCTTTGTTGGCAAAGTAATGTTTCTCCTTTTTAATATGCTGTCTAGGTTGGTTATAGCTTTTCTTCAAAGGAGCAAGTATTCTTTACTTTCTTGGTTGCAGTCACTGTCTGCAATGATTTTGGAGCATGAGAAAATAAAGTCTGTCACTTTGCCCACGGTTTCACCATCTGTTTGCCATGAAGTGATGGGACCGGATGTCTTGATCTTCTTTTTTTGAATGTTGAGTTTTAAGTCAGCTTTTTCACGCTCTTCTTTCACCTTCACAGAGAGACTGTTTAGTTCCTCTTCACTTTCTACCATAAGGGTGGTGTCATCTGCATATCTGAGGTTATTGATATTTCTCCATGCAATCTTGATTCCAGTTTGTGCTTCATCCAGCCCAGCATTTCACATGATGTACTCTGCATATAAGTTAAATAAGCAGGGTGACAAATATACAACCTTGACGTACTTCTTTTCCAATTTGGAACCAGTCTGTTGTTCCATGTCCAGTTCTGTTGCTTCTTCACCTGCATACACGTTTCTCAGGAGGCAGGTTCGGTGGTCTGGTATTCCCATATCTTTAAGAATTTTCCACAGTTTGTTGTGATCCATACAGCCAAAGGCTTGAGCATAGTAAACGAAGCAGAAGTAGATGTCTTTCTGGAATCCCCTTGCTTTTTCTATGATCCAATGGATATTGGAAATTTGATCTCTGGGTCCTCTTCCTTTTCTAAATCCAGCTTGTACATCTGGAAATTCTCAGTTCATGCACTGCTAAAACCTAGCTTGAAGGATTTTGAGCTTTACCTTGTTAGTATGTGAAATGAGTGCAGTTGTGTTTGAACATTCTTTGGCATTGCCCCTCTTTGGTCTTGGAATGAAAAATGACCTTTTCCAGTCCTGTGGCCACTGCTGAGTTTTCCAAATTTGCTGGCATATCAAGGGCAGCACTTTCATCGCATCGTCCTTTAGGATTTAAAATAGCTCAGCTTAATTCCATCACCTCCGCTAGCTTTGTTCATAGGGATGCTTCCTAAGGCCCACTTGACTTTGCACTCCAGGATATTACCACTGTCTTTTTCTCTCATACGTGTTTCCCCCCCCCCCCCAAAGGGCCAGAAATATAGCTCTCAAGTAATATGAGGTCATATCTTAATGGATCAAAAACATGTATACTTCCGGCTTCTGATAATGACAGAATAACTTGTATCAGACTAGCCATCCCACTAACAGTATATACAGATTTTTGGCAAAATAAAAAAGCAATGACAAAAAGTACTTACTGGCAGTGGAGAACAACTAAAGGCAGTCAGTTATCCGAAAGAGAAAAAACACACTGAGTGAAATCTACACTTAAGTGGCTTTGACCTAGAGGGCTCCCTCTACCCCACCTGGCAAACGGTTGTTGGAGCTGAAACTGGAATCAGGATGTTTATTGGCTTTAGGAATCATATCGCTGACTGTGGGGTTGTCAGAATGACTAGGAATTCAGAGAAGGGTCCCAGAACAGGGACAGTCTATCTAAATCTATAATAAACCACTGAATCTATTAATGAGTGCCTGTAATCTTTGGTTGAGCTTTGAGCTACACTTGTGCAGGGAAATACTCCATGGAGTCCAGGAAGGAAACCAAAGCTGGAAGGCTGAGGGCACTGAATAGAGCATTCATCATCTTCTGAGTATAAGGATATTGAGTTTAGAATTTTAATCCCCCCAGGTTAGAGGGAATTGCCAAACACCTTGGAATTTCCACTAAAACCCCTGAAGATTCGTGCTTTAGGAATAAAGACTATATCCTAGGACTAAGAGAAAAAATGAAACAGACCAGCCCTAACAAAGCCTAGAGCTCAGTTTCCCTATTACCTGGCAGTTAACTACCTGCTGGGATAAACTTAAGTACCATTTGGAGAAAGAAAATAAAATCTAAAGCCTCTCCAACATATTCACAGTATTCATATGCCATCAGTAATTCCTTGACATGCAAAGAAATAAGAAAGTGTGACCAAGAGTCATATGAAAATCAGCCAATATAAACAGATTAATAGCTGACCTAGATATTGAAATTGGCAGACAGGGACTTCAAAATTACTATGTGAAATCTGTTAATTCATTTTCCTTGGTGGCTAAGATGGTGAAGAATCTGCCTTCAATGCAAGAGACCCAGGTTCCATTCTTGGGTCAGGAAGATCCCCTGGATAGAGGAATGTCTACCCATTCCAGTATTCTTACCTGGAGAATTGCAGGGACAGAGGAGCCTGGCGGGCTACAGTTGGACACGACTGAGTGAATAACACACAAAACATAGCAATGGGTTAAAATGGGAAATTTCAGGAGTGATATGAAAACTATAAAAAAAAATGAAAATCACAAGAACTGAAAAAACAAAATATCTAAATATTTTTTTTTAATTCTATGGAACAAATAGTACATTTAACACAACTCGGTAATAAAAAGATGATAAAAATTAGCAGAAGACATGGACAGACACTTCGAAAAAGAATATATGTAAATGGCCAGTAAGAACTTGACAAGATACTTAGCACCGTTAATTACCAGGGAAATTAAAACTGAAATCATGAGATACCTCTTTATGTCTGTTAGGATTGCTAAAATTGAAAAGGCTGAAAACACCAAACACTGCCAAAATTTGAACTCTCCTACATTGCTGGGGGTATATGGAAACTGGTATAATCACTTGGGAAAATTATATGTTAATTCTTTATAAAGTAAAACATATACTAGATCAGCAATTTTATTCACAGGTGTTTGGCCAATGGAAAGGAAAACATATAGCCACAAAACAAAGATTTATTCATTATAGCTAAAAATATAAATACTCTAATGCCCACTCACAGATGAATGGGTAAAAAAGTGTTATATTCAACAATGAGATATTACTCAGGAATGAAAAGGAATGAAATATTAATACCTGCAACAACACAGATGAATCTAAAAAACATGCTGAGTGAAGGAAGCTAGCCCCCTCCACCATCTCGTATATGAAGTTTGAGATTATATAACAAAACTTAGCTAAGGTGACTGAAGTTGGAACATGAGGTCCCTCTGGGTGGTAAGAGGGGAATTCCATGGAAAAGATACAGGAGAACTTTTCTAAGCTGTATTGGCATTATTACTCCCTAAGTGTATATACATTTGTTAAAACTCATCAAAACTGCACTTCAAATCTGTGCATTTGATTGCATGTTGCATGTACATTGTAATTCACAGAATTGATGAGAATTAAAAAGTAACATAACATGGTGTTTCAATATGCCACATGTAAGAACTGAGGTCAGGCTGCCTGGTTTCAAGTTTCAAAGGCAGTGAACTATAGCAGTTAATAGCATGGTTGCTCCATCAGACAGAACTGGAGTTTTGAATCACATTGCCAGTATTTTGTGATTTTGTGAACGTAGGCAACTTACTAGCCTCCTTTAATCTCCCATTAAATGGAGATTATAAAATTAGTATGTACTTTATGAGTGTCCTTAGTACAGTGCCTGGCATGTGGATGCACTCAATACATTTAAGCTGTAGTAATTATTATTAAATAGCTCTTCGGCTAGACTTTCATCTCCCTAATGCAGTCATGAATGCTGGTATAACCCTGAAGATTTTGCAAATTAGGTATTTACAAACTGCATTTTCTGCAATCTAAATAATGCAGCAGTATTTAACAGCATATGATTAAGTACACTATCAAATCCTATTTTAGTTATCCGTTTCAAACTAAGTAACTAATGATCTCTTTGCCAAGAAAAAATATTCACATATTCACTTTAAAATACTTTTCTTGATGCTCTTAAAAAAAAAATTTAAACATAGAAAAATTCGAACCTAATTTTTTTCTTAATAGTTTCACCTTCTGTTTCACATCCCATAATCACTTTTGATATTTTGGTATATATCTTTCTCGTACATGTGCACTATGCATGTAAATGTGGGTGTGTATGTATGTGTGTTTGTATTACCTTTGTAAACAAAATTGTGCCTATACATAAAAAATAGATAAAATATATATGTTTAAAAAATAGACACAATATGTTGTATATATATCACATGTTGTATGTATTTTTTAAACCTGGCATTTCATTTAGAAATCTTTTCATATTTAGGACTGACTACTTTGCCAGTCTAGTCAAGGCTATGGTTTTTCCAGTGGTCATGTATGGATGTGAGAGTTGGACTTTGAAGAAAGCTGAGCACCAAAGAATTGATGAACTGTGGTGTTGGAGAAGACTCTTGAGAGTCCCTTGGACTGCAAGGAGATCCAACCAGTCCATCCTAAAGGAGATCAGTCCTGGGTGTTCATTGGAAGGACTGATGTTGAAGCTGAAACTCCAGTACTTTGGCCACCTCATGCGAAGAGTTGACTCATTGGAAAAGAGCCTGATGTTGGGAGGGATTGGGGGCAGGAGGAGAAGGGGACGACAGAGGATGAGATGGCTGGATGGCATCACCGACTCGATGGACATGTGTTTGAATAAACTCCGGGAGTTTGTGATGGACAGGGAGGCCTGGCGTGCTGCGATCCATGGGGTCGCAAAGAGTTGGACACGACTGAGCAACTGAAATCAATTGAACTGTTCTTTTTAACAACTATATAATAGTTCACAAAGTAAAATTGCTATGTGAAAGAGTGAACAAAACTTATGAGCTTTTTTTTTAAGACAAAAATTATATATGTGAGTTGTGTGAATAATCAGCAAAAGAGCGACAAATATCTGACTGCTGAAGAATTCTCTAGGTAGGAGGGTAAATGCTGCTGCTGCTGCTGCTAAGTCGCTTCAGTCATGTCCGACTCTGTGTGACCCCATAGACGGCAGCCCCTCAGGGTCCCCCGTCCCTGGGATTCTCCAGGCAAGAGTGCTGGAGTGGGTTGCCATTTCCTTCTCCAATGCATGAAAGTGAAAAGTGAAAGTGAAGTCGCTCAGTCGTGTCGACTCCCAGCGACCCCATGGACTGCAGCCCACCGGGCTCCTCCATCCATGGGATTTTCCAGGCAAGAGTACTGGAGTGGGGTGCCATTGCCTTCTCCAGGGAGGGTAAATAGTAGTATTCATATTCTTCTTGCTTCTCTATATTTTTCTTTTTTTATATAAGAATAATAGTTATTTAAAGATTTACACAAAACTTCCACCTAAGGAGTTTAAGATAATATTAGTTACTACCATTAACAGGGCATATAATATTATATTATTCAAATTCCATTCATAACTCTGTTAGATACAGCCATTCATGACACTGATTTCTAAGGAAACTGGGGCTTGAGCAGCATATGGTTGGTAAAGGTAGAGTATGGATTTCAACTAGGTTTACTGAAGTACTATAGTATAGAGTTCATTTTGCTGTCAGGGTCTTTGAGGTTCAGGTTTATTCTCAGATTTTCCAGGTCTGCAAACAGTGATGTAGGAAAGTCCAGATGAGCTTGTTTCCCTAAGAGACTTGTTCAGCCAAAGCATGTTTCCTTTTCAGTCAGTGGTAGCAAAAGCCACCTGGTCAGTCTACAAGCAATAAATGCTGGAGAGGGTGTGGAGAAAAGGGAACCCTCTTACACTGTTGGTGGGAATGCAAACTAGTACAGCCGCTATGGAAAACAGTGTGGAGATTTCTTAAAAAACTGGAAACAGAACTGCCATATGACCCAGCAATCCCACTTCTGGGCATACACACTGAGGAAATCAGATCTGAAAGAGACACATGCACCCCAATGTTCATCGCAGCACTGTTTATAATAGCCAGGACATGGAAGCAACCTAGATGCCCACCAGCAGATGAATGGATAAGGAAGCTGTGGTACATATACACCATGGAATATTACTCAGCCGTTAAAAAGAATTCATTTGAATCAGTCCTAATGAGATGGATGAAACTGGAGCCCCTTATACAGAGTGAAGTAAGCCAGAAAGATAAAGAACATTACAGCATACTAACACATATATATGGAATTTAGAAAGGTGGTAACGATAACCCTATATGCAAAACAGAAAAAGAGACACAGAAATACAGAACAGACTTTTGAACTCTGTGGGAGAAGGTGAGGGTGGGATATTCCAAAAGAACAGCATGTATACTATCTATGGTGAAACAGATCGCCAGCCCAGGTGGGATGCATGAGACGGGTGCTCGGGCCTGGTGCACTGGGAAGACCCAGAGGAATCGGGTGGAGAGGGAGGTGGGAGGGGGATCGGGATGGGGAATACGTGTAAATCCATGGCTGATTCAAAGAATAAAAATAAAATAATAAAATAAAAAAAAAAAATTAAAAAAAAAAAAAAAAAGCCACCTGGTCATTTAGACAAGTTACATGCCCCTCAGTGAAAAATTTCCCATTCAATATCTAGTTTCCTCTGAAAATAATGATAATGGTAAACAATGATCGGTTACATGCTGTGGCGGACTATAAACTACTGCACTTGTGTGCTCAGTAGCTCGGCCGTATCCAACTCTTTGTGACCCCATGACTGTAACCCTCCAGGCTCCCTTGGAAATGGGATTTTCCAGGCAAGAATACTGGGGTGGGTTGCCATTTCCTTCTTTAGTTATTATCGGACCACTAAAATCTGGTCTGTTTTCACAGCTCTTAACCCTTCGTTTCAGTCTTGCATTTCCTTTCTGAGTGAGGAACTCACTCACTAACAACTAGATTATTTGCATTTGGTCTTAGCCTCCTACCTATGCGCTTGCCCCTAATCTAGTCAAATGAAGCTTTAATTTCCAGTGGCGTCAGATGTGTGTTTTCAGAAGGTAGATCTCGTTGTGAAGGGCCCTGATGAAGCGGGGCGAGGTGAGTTTCAGAGAGCTGGTGAGACCCCAGCCTGGGTCTCACCCAAGAGGAGCAGAGCCTCTTCGGGGAGCAGAGCTCGAGCAGGAGCTTGTGGAGGTTCTCCTTTCCATGTCAAGAGAGTGAGGGGCGCCCTTCTAGGCGCTTTTCCAGATGCGATCCACTCTTGCCCACCATCTAGCCCCTAGATAGCCTGCAGATACCTCTGTACCTGTGCGGTGCTGTTGAGAGGGGAAGGAACTAAGAGGTCTGGGTCTTTCTTCCACAGCTTTACTGTCTCAGTTCTGCCACGATGGCAAATGTTCCCGAGTGCCTTTTTTTCACTTGCTTCTTGACCTTTTTTCTTCTATAACCTGTGGTGTACTGGAGGCAACACTTACCACCTTGGAGACGGAATCAGTAGCATTTCTCCCCAATCCTGTGTTTAGGTGACATGGAGTTGATAGCTTGAAATGGACATGGTGGGAGTATTTACCCAATTGAAGCTGGAACAGACCACAAATTCAGGCTGCGCTACCCGCTAAGGGTCCTGGTGTTTAACGTTAAACTGCTTCTGCCGGCCACACAAACCGGAGACACACAGAGAGAACTGGAGGGAGGAGAAAATGGTGTTTAAGGGGCTGAACACCGTGGGTTTCCTTCCCCAGGGCTGTGGTGATTTCTAAGAGGAAAAACTTGAGTTCCTTGGCTCTCCCTGTCCCAGGTTGTGCCTTTATTTCCAAAAGAGCAAACATGGGCTAACTTTTCTCTCTCTCCCGCAGTGGATGGCTGTATTCACAGGGCAGCTGGGCCCTGTCTGCTCGCTGAGTGTCGGAACCTGAACGGCTGTGACACTGGACATGCAAAGATCACGTGTGGCTATGACCTGCCTGCAAAATGTGAGTTCAGCTCTTTTGAGAACTGTTTCTAAATCAGATGAGCACTCTTGTTTTATTCCTCAGGTGGGTAACTGGAGGAGGAAATGGTAGTGGTGGTGTTAAATTAAATGTGCTTGTATTGAGATTTTGTACATGGTAATGAAATTTGTTTTTTTTAGTACATCTCCAAATATATATATATGTGTGTATATATATATATTTTAATGTTTAATTGTAGATGATTTTTGTTCAGATCCTCAACAAGGTGTCTCTGAAACAGAAAAATAAAAATATGAGCAAAATATACCTTGCAGTATTTAAATGCTGTGGAGTGACAGCTTCTAGAAATGATGCCAATTTCTTATTCCTTGTTCAGGTTTCTTGATTGTGGATGTGTTTAGAGCAAAGGAGATCAAAGTGATGTATTGTGTTTTCAGCTGCCATGGAAAGGCTGATTGGCAATTACAGCCAAGGCATCTGTCACGCTTGGCTTTCAGGAAAAGCCAATGGAATGTGGTTGTCAGAGTGAGAATGTATTTGCTCTTTAGAATGTGGAATGGTCAAAATTTCCATTATATTTGAATGGAGAGAGGTATTGCATTTGATTGACCTTGTTGCTTAGTCGTTTAGCCAACTGTGTAGGGTGATGTGGAATAAAAAATACTGAAAGAGAAGCTGGTTAAAGGCACAGATTTCTTGTATCACATAATCTTCGGGGCTTGGGGGTGGAGGTAGAGGGTTTCATTGTACCATTAAGTTGTGCACTCGTCTGGAAATTGGGAAACCAATTGGTTGTTTATTCCATTCACCTGCTTTTTAAGATAACCTGGTGAATGCTTTTTTTGTGGGGGGCAAAAGTGAAGTTGATTTCTTTTTTCTGTTTTAATCGTGGAGAATATGTGACTAAAAAGTTATAACACAACCTTTGGACTCTATAGACTAGTTATAGGAATGAATTTGTCATGGGTATGTGTGAATGGCGAGATCAAGTGTGTTATATTCTTAAGACTGAAGTATATTTAAATTTGAGGATTTTTAGTGAGTAGTAATATATTAAAATGGTATTCTTTGTAGAAATTACAATCTGCATTCTGGATTCCTCACGTATATTGCTAGTGAAGCTACGTCTGCTATATACTGTTTAATTTTTCCTTTAATGGCTTCTCCTTTTCCTTTCCTTGTTAGTGTTTTTATCTTGTGTGAAAGAGTCAAATCATGGGCCAATGGCCCTCACTCCTGCTTGGAAAGTATATTTATGTCAGATAAGTCCTCTGTGTGCAGTGGTGTTGAGAGCACTCCCTTGTACTCAGAGACCCTGAGTATTAAAGGAGATTTCCCTTTCCAGGATGACAGGATTCCCTATTTACCAATATTGGTCATTCTTCCTTCTTACCGCCATACTACCTTCATGATATAGTCGACCGATTCCACCCTGAGGACAAGCAGATTATTGATGATTGTCAGACTGGTGACTGTCCTTAAACCAATGAGTAATTGTAGTCTCCTATTGATTCAGTACTTTCTTTCTTATAAGTTAAAGCACAAATCAAAAGTTCTTCAGCCCTGAGATTTCTGAAGACAGACAGCCTCAGAATCATTAACTATGACCAGATTAAATGGTGGCTCTGTTGTATGGATAGACACCATGATCATTTTGTTTCATGTGCTTGCTCCTGTCTGAAATCCCTCTGTCTGAGCTTCCTTGATTGTCATTCAGCTCAGTTCAGGGTTGTTGAAGGCTTCTACAACACCAGACACTGAGGTACAAAGATCAGTGTATACCTGTGCTTGAGGAATTCCGTGACTGGGATTCCTGGGCATTCCGGGACAAGTACGTCTTTGTAGAACAAGGACTCTAGCCGTGGAAAAGTCAATCGTCAGAAGTCAGTATGGAATCTTTGTGAGCTGAGATACTGAATCAGATGACACACCAGCCCAGAGGGCACATCTAGGGGAAAAAAAATCATCCAGCAGGGTAGAAGTTCCCAGACTAGAACGGCAGAACCACCTCAAGAACGTCACACATATGGGGTATTTGTGAATAGATCTTGGTGTTTCTCTATGTTTAATGAGATTAATGATTTACATTAAAAACATAAAGAAAAACTATGAAAATAATAAGAAATGAGTAATAACAGCTTAGACTTTGCACACTACTCTGTAGTGCATCACGGTACTTTCACCAGCCCTTGTGTTTTAAATTATATTCTATAAACACTGTGTGTGTTCATTTTCCCTCTCCCTATCCCTGAGAGATGTTTTTCTTTCTCATCAATTTGGTTCATCCATTTCAGAGTCATTAACAATTCACAGATGTGCTTTTGTAGCGAAAGAATGAAAAGGGAGCTCATTACATACTGTTTGGGTCATTTTTCCCTTCCATATTTAATAATTCCATGACAGTTTGACAGCAGAGTCTAGTTCCTATCTGTCCTCTGTGACAGCGGTTTTATCATTTAAGGTACTAAAGCCAGTCATCCAGTCACCAGTGATAATATCTTCGTGCATCAGCAATTTGTTTGCAAAATGCTGTTGTCTGGGTTACGGACAAACTTGGTAATTTTGGACTGGTCTTTGCTTCCTTCATGCTTGCTAAATTAATCTATTCATAAGTGCTTGTATTTGAATTAATTATACTTAGAGTCTGTATTCTGTGATCTATCATAATCGGTGGAATGATAAGCCTCAAAGATTTAGCATTTCTTCACTGCTTGGATATTTTGGATGATTTGTTGTTGTTGTTGTTGTAGAATGGCCAGTCATTCTTATCAAAAGTCATCTTATGAGTGGAAAGAATATTGGTCAGTGTTTTAAGGAACTGACTTAGAATGTGGACTAAGGACTGTTCGTATGATTTGACCTTTTGATACATTCTCTTTTATAATATTAGGTTTTTTTGGATTCATAATAAAATTTAGATTTCTATAGGTTTTTATTGTCAGCCAGTTGGACATTTCTGTTCACGCTGTCGTCATTCTTTGAGAGGGTCAGCTTCATGTAGCCACGGCTTGTCCGTCTCAATTTCAATCCCGGGATCAATATCTAGCATATGTGCCAAATTAACATGAACGAATGAATGATTTCAAACATTTTCACCTGACGAAACAAAGAGGTCTTTGCCTGTTGCTTCTACTTCTAATTCTTGCCCTCCCGCAGTCCATTCTGCCCGGTCTTTGTCGATGAATATTCCTAAATTCAAAGTCCCTGTGACTGCAGGCTCCAGGTGATGGGACCCTCCTTACCGTCTTCTGTCCTCCCGCTCACTCACACAGCCTGCTTTGCTGGATCTTTAAGGCCTTTTCATTAGCATCCCCTCCACCTGGGATTCTGTTCTCCCAGATATATGCCTGGTTTTTGCCCTCACCTAATTCAAATCCTTGCGCAAACCTCACCTCAGGTATCACCCTAACTAACCTATTTTTAATTACTTCTCTATTTTACTTATAGTAGTCTATCTGTAGCATTTAACCTTCAAATACACTGTGTCATTTACTTATTTAGTTTCTTGTCTGTCTCCCCAGATTGGAATGAGGACAGTAGTTGTTTTTCTGCATCTTTTTCATTTATTGTTGTATCCATACAGAAAAAATGTGTGACACCTAATAGGGGCTCAAGAAATATTTTTGAATGAATGAATAAAATCTAACTCTGTGCTGTGCTTAGTCACTCGGTCATGTCCAGCTCTTTGTGACCCTTTGGACTGTAGCCCACCAGGCTCCTCCATCCACGGGGTTTCTCCAGGCAAGACTACTGGAGTGGGTTGCAATGCCTCCTCCAAAATCTAACCCTGCTGCTCTCCAGATCCTTCAGTGGGTTTTCCTCAAACCCTGATTTGTTAACCTGATTTTCTTTGGCCTTCCATGATTTACTCTCCTATCTTGAGCTGCTTACAACCTTTTATATGATCTGAATTGCTCAAGATGGCTTGTCTGTACGTGGCACATGTGGTCTATATTGGAGAGTTTCTAGAGAATTCTGTGTTCCTTTCTACTTATCTTCCAAATTCAGCTCAAATATCACTTCTGCCGTGAAGCAACTCAACTAAAATACCTTCTTTTTCCTTAAAATCCAGAAGACTGCATGTTAACATGCTTAGAGCACATTTCACTTGCTATTATTATTGTTATTTATGCAAACTTTCTGTCTTTCTAGAAGTCTCTTGTGTATAATGGATACAAGAGAAATATCTGTCAAATGAATTGATTGTTAAAGGTAGCAGATTGGTTGATAACTGCTGGTAGGAAAAGGAAAGTCGTTCAGTCGTGTCTGACTGTTTGCGATCACATGGTCTATAGCCTGCCAGGTCCTCTGTCCATGCTCCGGGGAAGAGTACTGGAGTGGGTTGCCATTCGCTTCTCCAGGGGATCTTCCCGACCCATGGATCAAACCCGGGTCTCCTGCATTGCAGACGGATTCTTGACCAACTAAGCTACTAGGGAAGCCCCAATTGCTGGTACGGGGGATGTAAATGTGTACTAATATTTCTAAGAAATTATGAAATCAGTGTTAGTTATATATTGTGTTTTTTAAATCATATTTTACCATATACCTAATTCCGAAGTCTTTTACCTAAGAAATTTAGTTTTTTTTTTAATTATAGTTGATTTATAATGTTAGTTTCAGGTGTATAGCAAAGTGATTCAGTTATTCAGTTTTATATATATATATACATATTTTTATATATATATTGTATTATATATATATAATATATTATATATTTATATATATATGTATTATATATGTATATACATATATATATATTCTTTTTTGATTCTTTTCCATTATAGGGTATTATAAGATACTGAATATAATTCCTGTGCTATACAGTAAGCCCTTGACACTTGTCCATTTTGTATACAGTAGTATGTATCTGTTAATCCCAAACTCCTAGCTTATCACTCCCCCACCCGACCACCATTTCCCCTTTGCTAGCCACAAGTTTGTTTTCTATGTCTGTGAGTCTGTTTCTAGTTTGCTGAGAAGTTCATTTCTGTTATTTTAAGAAATTTACACTTAATGGACCTTCTTCTAAAGGTGAACAAATAAAAATAAAGAAGTCACATCAACTTTATTTGATGATTTTCAACATAGGTCACATGTCTATTTTATTTCTTGAGAATGTGCCACTTTTAGACCTTGGGGCTGAGTAGTCATCAAAGATAAATGGAAAAAAATGTTAAATTTGTGTATATAAAATGGTGGACTCTGTTTTTTTAAAAAAATTCTTCTATTTAATCTTTGTACAACATCAAAGGGTACTATTAGCATCCAAGTCAGTGCTTTTCATTAATCATTTGAAGGGAAACTGTTGGGCGAGAGACCACAGCATAACATGTGTGAACATCATGGAGTGGTGGGAATCGGCATCCCTATTTTATTCCCAGGTGCAGTAATAATCAGATGATCGTAGCTTAAAAAAGGTACTGTTGATAATAATTAGTACTTCTCTTGTGCCCTTCATCAGGAAATCACAGTGCTTTGAGACATTAGCTCAGTAGTCCGTTTGAAATTGTTATGAGGAACTGACATCGCAATTTTTTGACATCGTAATGTTTTCTTCCAACACACAGAGAAATTCGGGTATAGAGAGTTTAAATCTTTTGCTCCCAATAAGAAACCAGGTTCGTATTACAGACACGGCAGTGACCAAGTCAGTATTCCTGAACTAGGGAGCGAGTCTGTGGCCAGTGAGGGCTAGGCCTGCTGCTTGTTTTTGTAAAAAGAGATTCTGTCGGAACACAGACGTGCCCGTGTTTTTACATATTGTCTGTGGCTGCTTTCCTGTGGCGGAGCTGAGCAGTTGAGACCAGGATTTTACAGCCACAAAGCGTGAAACATTACTGTCTGACCATTTGCTGGAAAAGTTTGCCAACAATTAGTCTATGGTAATACTTACTTTTTATAAAGGAGGAAGCTGAGATTGAGAGGGATTAACTGTTTACTGAATTTCATTGAATGTGTGTGACTTACTCAGATCACTGTTGATAAAAATGAGATTAAAATACCTGCCATCTCTTCCTCGGGACAGTCCCTGCTTCTGTTGCTTCAACAGAACCTCATTTTGGGAGGATGATCTGAAGCCTTTAAGTCTTTCAAATTATAAGACTACTTTGGGAGAAACAATGCTTGGTAGGGAGGTGGACGGGGGGTGGAGAAATAAGTCGTTTTTCTCAGCAGGGCCAGAACTGGAGAGTGAATAAATCAAACGTCTGAAGGGACAGTTAAGTCAAACCACCAGAGTGTCAGGCGATACACCCTCCTTCCTTCCTCCCTCAGTTGTGTCAGTTAGTGTGCTGAGCGGGAGCCCGTGGTCCTGAGGACGCTCGGGCCCTAGGGGCGGCTCACAAGATGTCTCTGAGTCAGTCCTCTGCAAAACACGACCTGATTTCAGCCGCGCGGCCCCCTCAGCAGGTGTCTGATTGTGGCGGCGGGAACAGGGCTTGCTGCTGAGCCTGTGACGGCCGCTCTGTGACGGAGTCCTGAGAGCCCTCACCAGCCCCTTCTGAAACGACATGCCTTACACTCCGCAGAGAGAAAAATGGCTTTTGAAGAACATAAAATCATCTTCCTTCCTGAAGAGAGAGATGAGGTTTTTTTTTTTTTTTTTTCCCTCCTCAAATCAACCCTGATTGGCTCATTTTCCTTAAGTGCTTTAGGAGTTTAATTTCTATCTGAGTCGATTTCTTTCTACTTACCACCTCTTTCATTTATATTAAGTGGATTTTGTATAGCTTATCTCCTTTGTGGTCTTCATGATGAATATGGACGTGTGAAGGACAGAAGGTTTTCAGAATGGGCTCCGTGGAGAAACAGCAGCAACACCTCCTGGGAACCGGTTAGAGATGCAAACTCTGGTGTCCCACCCCAGATGTACTGAATCAGAGACTCTGAACAAGCTCTCACACGTTCTAGGTGAGAACCATCACCTAGTCAGTCGGGGCAGAACCCTTGCCTTTTGATTGCTCACCCAGCACACAACACAGGCTTCCTTTTGGGTCACAGATTCTAGTTTTCTTTGAAGAGAACTCTGTCATGCTCTACATTGCTCTGTGGCATTTTCACACTTAGTGATGGTATCTGTATTTAATTGTTTCCTTGTTTATAACCAGTCTTATCAAACAGGGTAACAGTTTAAGGAGAACAGAAGTTGTATCAGTCTCATTCACCTCTAGAATCCTGAGCATCTGATATAATAAATGCCCCAGTTCAGAGCTGGAGGCTTCCAATACATGGTTACTGGAGGAATTAATGAAAGCATTTTCTTTGTCATTGTCATAGCTGCGCTGCCATAAGCTGACTAAAAGAATCCTCCGGATAAACTTATTTGACTCCAGAAATCTGCAGAGCTAGAACCACCGCCTCTTGCAGCATATCTGTTACCCTGTCATCAGGCATGCTGCTTGCTCAAAGACTATCTAGCAGAGAAAAAAAGCACATTTTTTTTTTTTTTTTGCTTAATTTGCCCACATGGTGCACATAGAATCTACACTTAGATTATGTTTTTTTTTCTCTTTATTTGATTTGATCCATTTTGGTAACATCCCCTAGTGGTTTTGTGATGAAATACTTAAAATTCTAATAGTAAATAGTATCTTTTAAAATGTCTACAGTTGGGGAGTAACTTGGTATTTACATCGTTGCATTACTGGCTGAGTGTAGAGTAGCTGCCCGTACTTGGCTTGCGCTAGTTGACATCTTAGCAGGCTTTCAGAGGACATCGTCTATACCTTCTTTTTCCTATGTGATCGATAGGAAATAACAGTGTAAATCAATTCTGAGTGATAATGTAAATGGGCTCTTGAAGGCAATTCCCGCTGTGAAATGAGTAGTTAGCGGCGATGGTGGCATTAACCGCAGGGGGGGCAATCAGCCTTTGGATGTGTTTAATCAGAGTTATCAGCTAAGATTAAAAAGAGAGCTGCTGTTGTACAGGGATCATCATTTTCAGGATTTAAAAGATGAATAGTTGAAGGTGTTCTCATAAAGTAAAGCCATCAGAACTGCTTTGAGTAATTCAGGATGTTTTGAGGTCAGGTACAAGCAAACAGGAAAGGTTAATCTCAGAGTCACAGTGCTTAATCGGCAGGAACAGCAGAATACATTTGTTGAAATAAGTAGCAGATCCTGAGTTAAATGAAGATTTTCCTCAGTGCTAAAATGTTTCTTGACCTAACATATACTAGCATATATGATTTGAATACAAAGTGGGTAAACTTATTAAATATCCTTGCAATTAATTACTAATCCCAAAGATTAAATATTAGACCACTTTGTGGCTTGAATAGAGGTGTTTCCAGATGAAAATATTGGTGAGACCAAACTCTGCACTATGGAATAAAAGATTGGTTCTAGGTCAAGAACATTAGTCATTAAGGTAGAGGTCCGAGAAGTCTTGAATCCAGGATATTCTAATTGTTGGGTCAAACCTTCTGAGCCTGAGTTTCCTCATCCATGATTAGCTGGGAGTGGGACAGTCTACATCAGGCAAGGTTGTTAAGGAGTAGACACAGAACTACTTTTTAATACTGTAAGACTATAGATATATAAATTATGTGTGTGTGCATGCTCTGTGTCCGATGCTTTGAGACCTCCATAGACTGTAGCCTGCCAGCTCCTCTTTCCATGGGATTCTCTAGGCAAGACTACTGGAGTGGGTTGCATAAGGCTGTATTATTACTTGTAAACCATCCCGTACTTCATTTGTTTATTCAACCAATGTTTACTGCTGCTTCCTCTGAGCTTGAGTACTCTTTTAGCATATAGAAAAACTACAGTGAAAAAGACCGCCAAGATCTTCTCCTCTTCCATCTTAGGTTCCAGCAGAGAGAAGAAGAAAATAAATACATTCATGTAAAAGCAGAGCCTCTCAGATGATGGTAAGGGCGATGAGGAAAATAAAAAGTTCCATAAGAATGGACAGTGGAGGGAGGGAGCTACTTTTCCCTTGGTGGTCAGGGAAGGCCTCCTGGAAGAGGTGGTACCTAAACTGACTACTCTCTGGGGAGAAAGTCATTGCCACCAGATTGAAAGAGATTTACCACTGGGTTAGGAAAAATCACTTTGCCCAAACTGTGGAACGAGATAGCCCATGAATTTGTTGGTACTTCTTTGCTGCAAGTATTCTATTTCAGTTCTGACATATGTACAACTTTAATTTTAGTCTAGTTTTTGGAGGTAATAGAGGTAATGCCACTACTGTGGAGCTGAGGAATTTAAAAGCTCACTGAATCCTAACTAATTTTATAGTGAAATAACCTGTGGCTCCTAAAGATTATTTCTTCCAGGGTCCTCTGTTAAGGAACAGAAGCAACAAGAATCCGGGGTCTTGACTCACAGTATAACCCTCTAGAGAGAACACTAAAATGTACTGCCTCTCCTAGTCTCTTTGATCATACTAACTGCCTTATAGGAGCATTGTGAAAAGTTGGTTAACTATTAAGTGAGATGATATACATAAACATACTTTTGAAATATTGATTTCTTATGGCACTTTATTGTTAATAGTAATTTAGATGGATGCATGCATGCTCAGTCATGTCTGACTCTTTGCAAACTCATGGACTATAGCCCACCAGGCTTCTCTGTCCATGGGGTTTTCCTGGCAAGAATACTGGAGTACATTGCCATGCCCTCCTCTAGGAGATCTTCCTGACCCAGGGATCGAATCTGCATCTCCTGCATTGCAGGTGAATGCCTTACTGCTGAGTCACCAGGGAAGCCCTGTTATTTAGACAAGCTCTATGTAAAGTATGGCACTCTGAGTTCTGCTAGTAAAGTTTATAACAATAATCCACTTGGACATAGGCAGCAGTGTCTAAGAAAATGTGGAAATCACAGATAGCCATTAAGAGAAATCCTGTACTATCCTCAAGACTCAGACATTTTCTCCAGCTTCTTCCTAGTATCTCATCCTTGTAGAAACTCTTCAAAAGTCAATTTCAGAAACTTCAGATAACCCTGCATTGATTGGAAAGATATGTCCACAAGTTCTTTGGTATTTCTTCTCACTTTGTGTGTGGACTGGACTTAATGACACCCGTCTAGTGAATGGAATGTGTCAGAATACTGGAAATTTCTTAGATTAGGTCACAGACAGACTGTGGTTTCCATTTTTCTTTCCCTCCCTTGCTTTCTCTACCTTCTCTCTCTCTCAAATCACTCTGTGTTAGTTTCCCAGGGATGCCATAACAAATCGCCACAGACTTGATGGCTTAAAACAGTGATTTATTCTGTCACTTCTGGAGGCCACAGGTTCAGAAATCAAGGTAAAGACTCTAGGGGAACATCCCTCTTTGCTTCTTCCAGCTCCTGGTTACCGGCAACACTGGGGTTATGTTGCCATAACATATGCATATGCTTCTGTTTGTCCTCTTTTTCCCCTAAGGATGTTTATCATTGGATTTAGGTCAGTCCTAATACAGAATGTCTCTCAGTCTTGAGGTCTCTAACTTGGTTATCTCTGCAAAGACCCAAATAATTTTACATCCACTGGTTTCAAGACTCAGAACGTGGACATTATCTTTTTGGGGTTGCCATTCTACCCACTGTACATTCTCTTGGTAAAGTCATGTCATGAGGTGGCCTTGAGAAGAGGAACATGAGCTACCCTGTTGTGAGAGACCTCAGACAGCCCCTGTAGAGGCCCTCGCAGTGGGGAGCTGATGCCTGTCTGTGAGTGAACTTGAGGTGGATCATCTGAGGTCTGTCAGCAGCCATAGAAGTGAGCTTGGGAGTACACCCTCTGGCCTCACTGAAACCTTCAGATCTCCCTGGCTGGTAGCTTGACTTCAGCATCATGAAAGACTCTGAGCCAGAATCACACAGTTAAGCCACTCTTAAATTCCTGATCTAGAGAAATTGAGATAATAACTGTTTGTTATTTTTAAGTTTGGGCTATTTGTCACACAACAATAGCTAACTAATTCAGGAACTAGGGCCACGAACTACTGCTTCCTAGCAGGGTGAGGTGCCTACCAACACAGTGGGTGGGGTCGTTTTCTCAAACCCAAGCTACCAGGCTGAAGGACAGGCCTAAATGCAAGATAAAAGCAAAATAGAATTTGGGGCTAAAGTTAAACTTGCATTTTAAATAAAAAAATGCAATCATACCCCTTCATGATATCGTCTGTAGATAGCATACTAGATTGGAAAAATGGTTGTGAATGGAAACATATGTCCTTTTCATACTAATAAAGAAGAACAGAACATGAAACCCAACTTAGTAAGGAAGCATTGGGAGGAAAATTATACAATTTGGTATTAATATTTACCTGATATGCTTTAAGTGTTTATTAGCCTTTGTAGTTACCAGTCATATATATATATATATGAAAGAAGAGAGTGAAAAAGTTGGCTTAAAACTCAACATTCAAAAAGCTAAGATCATGGCATCTGGCCCCATCACTCCATGGCAAAAAAAATGGGGAAACAATGGAAACAGTGCGAGACTTTATTTTCTTGGGCTCCAGAATCACTGCAGATAGTGACTGCAGCCATGAAATCACAAGACTCTTGTTCAGTGAAGAAAAGCTATGACAAACTAGACAGCATATTAAAACACAGAGACATTACTTTGCCGACAAAGGTCCATCTAGTCAAAGCTATGGTTTTTCCAGTAGTCATGTATGGAAGTGATATTTGAACTATAGAGAAAGTTGAGCACCAAAGAATTGATGCTTTTGGACTGTGGTGTTGACAAAAGACTCTTGAGAGTCCCTTGGACTGCAAGGAGATCCAACCAGTCAATCCTAAAGGAAATCATCCCTGAATATTCATCAGAAGGACTGATGCTGAAGCCCTAATACTCTGGCCACCTGATGTGAAGAACTGACTCATTGGAAAAGACCTTGATGCTGGGCAAGATTGAAGGTGGGAGGAGAAGGGTATGACAGAGGATGAGATGGCTGGATGGCATCACTGGAGTTGGCGATGAACAGGGAAGCCTGGTGTGTTGCAGTCCATGGGGTTGCAAAGAGTTGGACACGACTGAGCAACTGAACTGAATATTGATATATATTAAAGTGATAGGAATTGCCATTTTTGTTTTGAGAAGAAAAATTAATTCTGTTTTTGTCCTGTGTTGATGCTGTTAACTGAATGAGGCAGAGGTGACTCGCTAGGTACCTTTGTGGCAGGGCCCTTCCAAATCTGTTTGCTGGACTCGGTGGTATGATTTCCATTAGCGCCTTCCTTTTTTCAGAACCACCTCGAGTTTGCTCCATTTCTAATCACCCACTCTTTGTGAAATCCCTATAATTTCCTAAGGGGTTCTGAAGCTTTCCTTTCCCTACCTGTGACATTTTGAGGTAAGATTTATTTCCCATCTGTGTTTGTTCTGCTTAGTGAAGATCATCAGAGACAACCTTAACTGTATTTTTACAAATTCTCTTTCAGACTGTGTGTTTTGTACTTGGAGTTCAGTTACCCCTTTGAAGGTGTGTGGAAGACAAAGGACTATCTTAAAAATCCTTTCTTTTTGTAGACACTCAGGTTTTGTTTTCTTTCATTGTGGCACATGATACCAAACTATTGTCTTTCCTCACATGGCCAGGTGATTTTGTTCCTGTTTTAAAATGTTACTCCTCTACTTGCGTGTGTCACATACACATATATACATGTACACACACACATAGGGCTTCCCTGCTGGCTCAGGTGGTCAAGAATCCGCCTGCAATGCAGAGTTTGATTCCTGGTTTGGGAAGATCCCCTGGAAGAGGGAATAGCTAGCTACTCCAATATTCTTGCCTGAAGAATTCCACGAGGAGCCTGGCAGGCTATGGTCCATGGGGTAGCAAAGAGTCAGACATGACTGACTGACTTAACACTTCCACTTAAAAAATACACACACACACACACACACACACACACACACACACACACGTACATGTTATTTTTCATGTACTCCATTAGAAGTATAGTCTTATGCTGAACATGAATTTCCTTCTGCATTATAATGTGTTTTATATTAATTCAGGGTTTTTTTCAGTTTGTGTAGCTCTTTGGAAAAGTCTTCTGGGAGGGTTTGAGGTGGTTTGGTGGAACTTGGATGGAGGACTTTAGGGATGCCCTGGGATAAGTACATCTTGCATCTATCAGTCTGTCTGGTACATATTAAGTAGTAATAAGTGTGTCCACCCAACCAAACACTGGTTGGTTCCTAAAATATGTGCCAGGTGCTTGGCTCATCTTTTGGAAAAGGGAGATATGCAAAACAGACAAGGACCTTGCCCTCCTGGAATTGAATTGATCTGAAATGAACATGTGACTTGCCTAAGATCACACAAGTTTAAGTGATAAAACCTTGCCAGGAGTCCAAATTGTCTGTTTTTCTGTCTATGATCCTTTCATCTTTTTCATGGGGATTTTATTTGGGGCCTCATACAGTGGAAGAATATCTGGCAGTGTTAGCCTTCTTGCCTCATGCCATTTTGGGGGTTTCCTATGCAGAGACCAGTGGAAACGGTCAGTAGATTCTGACTCACTTGTACCTTGGGGGTGGGGAGGAGGACATGGCACACATTTCTCTGTCTGTTACTGTAAATGACTCTGAAAACCTTTTTTCTAACTTGGCATCAGGGGTGCAGGCCTTTCTTAACTTGGGTCCAGTGTAACAGCTGCCTGGCATTTTCTAGTGACACATAGAGCATATTCCCGTAATCCCAATGAAAGAGTTTGATGTTTCACCTTACATAAGAGTAAGGCAGACAGTGATTTACAAACAGTTTTTTTCAGTGGCTGTGATTTGATATCCACACATTTTAGGAAAAAAATCTTTTGGATCTCTAGTCCCTCAGTCACAGTGTCAAACATGCATTATTATATTACACAATGTAGAAACCAATTGAACAGACAAATGTGCTACCTGTCTGTGGTTTCATCCTATTCATTTTCTTTAGAAGCACCTTTTGAAAATAAGATTGACACCTGTCTATTGAAGCATCTCTACCAAGGTTTGTTTCCCATACATAAGACACATGGGTGGCATTCCGGAGTTCCCGCCTGTCCCCTGGCGTTATGGCCTTTCTGATCTTTTATTTACTTTTCCCTTAGTCTTTTGTAATTCCCTGTCAAATTTTTGTTGAACTCTTTGATTGATTGATTTGTGGTGTAATTCATTTTAAAGGTAGAATTTGGAGCTTCCTGAAATCAGAATCAACCCATGAGAAGTATTTAAATGGATGCCCTTACTGTCCAGAACTTTCTTTCTGTTGATATTCTCATCCCATTCAATGGTTAAGAACACGGGCTTTGAAGCCTAGCATTCTCGGCTCAAATTCAGGCTCTGGATTTGGGCCAGTTGTGACTCCTCTTTGGGCCTCTTTGGGCCTGGACATGGGAGTGAGCATAGCCCCGCTCTCACAGGAGTGCTGAGGGTGACGGGTCAGCATCCGCTGCACACAGAGCTGGTAAGCGCTGAAGCTGGGCTGTTTTCCCCTGCGGTCATCCTGCCCCGCTTATCTGAAATGTCACCCCATCACTCTCTCTTCTCTTGCTCTGCTTTACTTGATGTCATGGCCCTTATCTTCATCTGAGGTTATTTTATGCCTTGTTCTTTGTTTTTTGAATGTTTGTCTCTTCCACTGGAACATAATCTTCACGAGAGGAGGGACTTTGTTCACCACTGTTCACCACTGTACCTCCTGGTCCTAGGAAGTCTTTGAAACCATCTGTGTATGAACACCAGAAATTTTAAGCTTAATGACTTATAATTATTAGCACAATTGCTGAAAACTAGGCTAAGGAAACAGTTTTGTGCTCTACTCACTTGACTCTTCTAGGATCATGGCTAATAGTTAAAAGTAAGCCAGGAGAATAGCATTAACATATTGGGAGGTCATGCCTATACTTGACTTTTGGTATGACTACCAAGAATGTGCTATACTTGTACTGTGCCCCCTCCTCTATTTTTCAAAACTGTAGTTTAAGTAGTAGTCAGGATGAAATAAGGCAGAGAGGAAGAGGTTTAAAGAACCTCACCTGTGAGTCGTGTCCTGACTGGCCTGACGAAAAGCCAATGGATTGATTGATTGATTTCCCACTGATTTAGTCTGAGTTCAGAGATGATTTCCAAGCTCAATTTATTTTTTAATCTCACTAAAGTAAAGTGATAAATTTTTGGGTTTGACATGTGTTATGATCCCGTTTCTGACTGAGACAGCTAGCCCCAGCACTTAAAACTTGCATGTAAATGTGTTCAAAGGGGAAATACCCATGAGTTTTTCCTCTGTGTTCAAACCATTCAGACTTTACAGTGAATAATAAAGCTTTACAGCTTGTTTTTTTGCAAATAGGATGCTGGGGAGTTGCAGCAACAAGAGAAATCTTTTTGCTATTTTGTGTCCAAGTTATCTGTGCCATCTACCCCTTAATTGACCTCCAGAGCTAATTGTTGGTTGGGGTAGAGAAGGTAGGGAAGAAAGCATGATTATCAGTGGTGAGAGGATATTCAGTTCACGTAAATAGAAATTTATTATATCATAAGAAAGGTAATTATCTGACCACTGGGCAATAGAGCACAATTCACTGTTAACCCCAATTTTGCCAGGTGAGTGAAGGCATAACCCACACCATCGTGCCTCTAGGACTTCTGACATAAAGTTTTCAAAATACAGTTACAGCGTTTTGCTTGGGAAGCACCTCTGCTTTCAGCACTTGTAATAGTCATGATCCTGAGACCACAGCATGGGATAGAGAATAAATGAAAGTTGAGGTGATTAGGGGAAGAGAGAAAAAAATACAGTTGTTATATAGACTGTTTAAATACATGGTTTAAATATTCCAGCTCTTTCAATCCTGTCAACCCCTACATTTGTATATTCTCTAATGGGAATCACAGTGCTGTGGCTTCATATCAAGTTCCAGTAACTTCTCCACCCTCTGACCACTTTACACACTCACGTACATAAATCGTGGGGCCCCAAGCAAAATGTTGAGATGGGGGCCCTGGCTTTTCTGTTGTTCTTTATTTTGGCTTATCTGCCTGACTACTGCCCTATGTCATTTCAGGTCTGATTTCTCATTGTAATCTTTGCCTTCTGCCTTTTTAAATCCCTCCAAACTGAAGTACTTAGGCCAGATTTATGGAGTGTGTGTGCTTGGTCATGTCCAACTCTTTATGACTCAGTAGACTATAGCCTGCCAGGCTCCTCTGTCCATGGGTTGCCATGTCCTATTCCAAGGGCTGTTCCTGACTCAGGGACTGAACCCACCTCTCTCGTGCCTGCTGCAATGGCGTGTGGACTCTTTACCACTGCACCACCTGGGGGCTCTTTAATGCTGGAGAGCCAGTAGGGGGTCCCTTTGGTCCACCCTCCTCCAACGGTGCATTATTAAGACCTTTGTTTCAGCCCCATCAATGTCCATTTTTTATTCATCCCATTTTTAATAGCCGTTAAAGATTTCCAGTCTACCAGCTTGAGTCCTTGACTCTCTCTTGTCTTTTTCTTCTTTGTTTTTCCACCATCAATGTTTGCTATATTTATTTCTTAACCGATTTGAAAATTTCCACCCTGATACAATTCCCTTGACCCTCTCTTCTGCCTTTCTATATTCTTTTGTTAATGAATCTAATATTTTTATTAGCATCTGTATGACCCATAAGAGGAAGCTGAGACAGCAAATTCAATAAGGCTTCTCAAACTGTTGCTTGATTTTGTAATAGTAAAAATACATGGGGTGCAAAATCTGTGCAAAAATCCCTGATAACCACAGCATTTACCATGACCTGAGTAATGGGCATAAGGCATATTCATTGGGTGAATATCCCAGTTAATCAGAAAGCCAGTTTCACATGACTAGTATGTGAAACATATGAACTGCTTCCTCTGAGTGTTACACTTGGCATTTTTAGGGGGAGCTAGTCCCCCTTCTCAAAATAAACAGACCTTACAATAGATGTTACTCAATCCACCATGCTGGCTGTTCCCTTGGGAATAACCTGATGTGTATCTGGATTCTCTGTAGCCTTCTATGATTGTTCCTTAGTGAGTCCTATATCAACCCAAATCTATTCTTCTGTCCTGCGACATTCAAAATCAAAGACAGTGCCCCTAAACTAGTCACTCTCATAAAATATTTTAGTACAAGTTCTTCAAGAAGCTGAGGATATAGATCCACAAAACTCCTTCGCAGTGTACCCTCTGGTTTTAGTAATTTCTTGACTACCTTACGTTGATGACTTTCTTGATGACCAGAGGTACCTTCTGTTGTCTTGGTGTAGCTTTTCTCTTTTGAGGCTGCTTTATGGTCAAAACTCAGACTGACCAAAATCTAAGAGTGATCTAGCATCAAGGCCCCACCCAGCACTTTGTTTTAAGCTACTGCAGATAATAATACACAAGGAATTGTATGTAAGAATGGTTAGAATTGTTCTCAGTATCTTTCATTTCCTTATGCATACAATGGGGGCTTCCCTGGTGGCTCAGTTGTAAAGAATCTGCCTGCTAATACAAGAAATGTGGGTTAGATCCCTGGGTCAGGAAGATCCCCTGGAGTAGGAAATGGCAACTCACTGGGGTATTCTTGCCTGGAGAATCCCGTGGATAGAGGAGCCTGGTGGGCCATGGGGTTGCAGAGAGTCAGACACAACCTAATCACTAAACAACATGCATTCAGTGAACCAACTTGGGAATCAGATCTACCATTCCTAAATCCCACTGGTAATTTTAACTTTAATAACTGGCCATGGATTCATAGCATGTGAGTAGGGAGCCATTCAGGGATCAAAGATTCTTCATTTCTGGCCCTTTTATCTTTTCTCTTCTCAAACCATGAGTTTCTATGAGCCAGGGCGGGCCTGGTAAATCCCCACTTCTGCTGCTTTTGACACCAATGCTGAACTGTTTTTATTCACAACATTCTAGAACCAAATTTGTGCACAAATGTGTATATGTGTGTGTGTGTTGTCACACCAATGCTGTGAGTCTTTGGGTACACACTGGATGTTCTACGATTCAGTTCAATTCTGATACCGTGTACCTGGAGTGAGTGTCGATGCCAAAAATTAAGAGTTCAGTCCCACAAGACTGCCTCGCCCCCCGTCCCAGCCGAAGTCCCAGCCTGTCACCAGTGCTTCTCGCTGACCAGACCAGCTCTAATTTGAGGGTTCCTGTCACCCTTCCCCAATGTCTCGGTGGTAAAGAATCTGCCTGCAATCTGGGAGACACAGGAGATGCAGGTTCGATCCCTGAGCCGGGAAGATCGCCTAGAGAAGGAAATGTCAACTCACTCCAGAATTCTTGCCTGGGAAACCCATGGACAGAGGAGCCTGGTGGGCTTTGACGCAAAGGGTTGTGAAGAGTCCGACAGGACTGAGGGAGTGAGCACAGCCCCCTTCCTCAGGTTTGGCAGTCTGCTAGAATAACCCTTACCTACGGGTGGTGGTTTATTATAAAGGCTACAGCTTGGGAGTAGTCAGTGGGAGAAGTGTAGTAGGGGGGATCCAGGAATGCGTGCGGCTCTTCATGCTCTCAGGGCACACCATCTCCCAGGCCCAACGTGGCCAGCCTGGAAGAAGTCCCAGCCTAGTGGTGCAGGGGTTCATTATGTAGCATGACTGATTAAGTCACTGGCCATTGGTGATTAACTCCTTTTCCAGCCCCTCTCACCTCCATGAAGGTCCAGAGGGTGAGGCTGAAAGTTCTGAAGCTTTAATTCCATGGTTCCTTGGCGACCAGCCTCCATCATGAACCACCTATGGGTCACCTCATTAGCATAAACTCAGGTGTGGTTAAACGGGGCTTGTTATGAGTATTAAAAGATGCTCTTGTCACCTCTATCTCTCGGGAAAATCCAGACGCTTTAGAAGCTCTGTGTCAGGAACCTGGGGGAAAGATAAATATACATATGGATGTACACACACACATGTGTGTATGTGTATATGTATACATACATACATATATATACATACATATGTAATATCTTATAGATATATATCTTACTGCATTAATGGTAGTCAGACTCACAATTTGAGGTATATTTGTGCAGAAATATTCTTAAGCACATAGACTAAAATTTTTTATCCTCATACTTAGAAGCAAACTAATTTCTTTCACACAGGTATCCAGTTTCACCACAAAACTTTAAATTGAGAAGTTAGAGTTAACTTCTTATATTAAAAGAACATTATGAGTATTCGTTGAGAGAAGAGGTTTAACCATGACTTTTGTGTGTGTTTAATATATATATACTCATATACTGTTTGGAGAAGGAAATGGCACCCCACTCCAGTACTCTTGCCTGGAAAATCCCAAGGACGGAGGAGCCGGTAGGTTACAGTCCATGGACGGGGTCGAGAAGAGTCAGACACAACTGAGCGACTTCACTTTCCCTTATCACTTTCATGCATTGGAGAAGGAAATGGCAACCCACTCCAGTGTTCTTGCCTGGAGAATCCCAGGGGCAGCGGAGCCTGATGGGCTGCCATCTATGGGGTCGCACAGAGTCAGACACGACTGAAGTGACTTAGCAGCAGTAGCATATACTGTTTGAAAAAATTTTATTTTTAGCATCTTATAGTCATGTAAGGATCCTGGATGTTATTTTTAAGGCAGGTGCCATGTAGGATTAATTTACATGACTATTATAAACTGATTTTTATAGAATTATTTCAAACTTTTAAATAATAGACCTTTCAGGTTATAATTGGATATCTAGCATAAGGTAAAATGAAGTTCCATTTGTGAAGCTAAATATCACTCAGCTATTCAGTTATTCTTGGAAGTAGATGTTTAAGCTTGTTCTCTTACAGTGAGACTATATGTGTTCATTTATTTTTCTGGGGTAGATGTGCCAGATAGCCAAAACTTTTGCTTGGTACCTTGGAAGGGAGAAGGGGTATGTGAAATGGGCACCTATTTTGTGCCATTCTAGTCACATGTTTGGAGAAAGAAATGGCAACCCACTCCAGTATCCTTGCCTAGAGAACCCCATGGACAGAGGAGCCTGGTGGGCTACAGTCCACGGGGTCGCAAAGAGTAGGACACGACTGAGTGACTTAACACACACTCACCTGTTATAAAAATACATTTAAATGGGAGAACTAAGTTGCTTACAGTAATAAGATACGTTTCTCTCAGTGAATGCACTTTTTGATGTATGCTGATCTGGGCTCTGACACAGTGGTCATCTAGGTACCAAACATAGAAATTTAACCTTCAAAACAGAACTGGGCACTGCTAGGGCTATGGGGCTGAGCTAGGTCGTAAAATCAATCTCTCCTCTTCCTCTTTGGAGAAAAAGCTTGTCCTTGTTGGCCTGGAGTTCACTGTCTCAAACCCTAGAGTGGACTTTCCAGTGAACAAAACTAGATTCTGTATGTGGTGAAGATATGAGGCCCTGGCTCATCTCACGTCCCTTCTGTGAGATGTCGTAAGGCCTCTAGTTTAAAAGATGAGCAGTAAATGTACTGTAACACCAGTGTTAAAAATGTACAAAATATTGGTAGAAAGCAAGGCACTAGTTGTACCTTTTCAATGGACAAAACGAAAAGTACACAAGCGATGATTTCTTTACCCATAGAACACTTAGATTTTTCTTCTGCCTTTTGTCTTTCTGTATATCATTGATGTCTACATATATTTGTAGATACTTTCCACCTGTGACTTTCTGTTAATTCAATTATATGGCTTACATGATTATTCACTTTCCTTTATCTTTCTTCTATCTTGACTAGTTTAAATTGAAGGCTTTTAAAGGTTTTGTATGTTTTCCATATCAATCCTGAACATCCATAAGTCTAAAAAATTATGTTGGACTCCTTTGATAACTGTCATTTAAATTTGCCTCACAGGTGATGCCCCTTGATTGAAAAGACCTCTTGGTAATCCAGTGATTAAACCCTTCTAGTTGGAGCCCAAGAGAGCTGTTTTGTACTGAATTGCAGAGCACAGTAAATGGCATTATAATGAGGTTTTAACTTATCAGTTACATGAATGAATGGGAACTTTGCAATTCATTAGTATTTTATGTGGTAAATAAAGCAAGGTTTGTTGCTGCAGATGGGAGCCAGTTCAATCTTCTCTTCTTATAATAAATTATTATATCAATGTATTAATGGTGCTTTAAAGAGAGAAATGCCTTTGTGAAGAGAGTCTAAGTTGGACTAAGAAAACAAGGTGATCACTTCTCTATGTCACTGAGCTCGGCCTGTGTGACAGATTCTGTTCTAGATACTCCTACCATATCACCTCATTTTTATCTTCAAAACAACCCTGGGTGGTGGGGTCTTCTAAATCCCTGTTTTGCCTGTGAGAAAATCGGCAACAGAGAAGTTAAACTGCCTTCCCGAGAGCCCACAGCTAGTAAGAGAAGAGTGAGGATTCAGACCGTCCTTCTCCACGGCTCTGCAATTGAAAACAAGATTTTATCTCATCCTTAGGCATAAACATCTGTTTGATATATGAATTAATTTCATTAACATCATTTCTCTTTGATTTCTTTCCCATTTTTTATGAAAGTTGATGATGACATTTAGAAAGCTTCATTTTTTTAACCCCAAAATGTTTAAACTCAGAAAAGTACTGAGAAATATAAGAAAGACTCATGCATCACCATGAATTCTAAAAATATTAACATTTTAACATCTTTACTTCCAGTTTTTTTCTTGAATAAAAGAATAAAACTTTTTTGACAATGTTCTTCTCCTCAATTCCATTCCTTTCTTTCCTCCTTCTTATTCCTTGCCCAAGAGCAACCACTCTTAAAAGAGCTAGATATAAAACTTTCTAGAATATGTTTTTATATTTCTTCCACAGATGTAGAAGTACAGATTTCCCTTGCTATCCCAAAATACATTCCTATGAAACTTTTATAAGCCAAAATGGTGTAAAGAAGCAAGTACTTTTTTTTTTTTAAATTTGGCAAAAGTTAAAATTCTCTTAAGATTTTTTCTTGTTAGTGAAAACAAGTACTAATGTAGGTCTTTCACAAAAGCGAAGTGGCGTAAAGTGAACTTTCAGAAAGCAAGGGATCGCTGCATCCATAAATCACATACACTGTGGTTTTGTGTTTAAATGCATGCATGAGGCCTCTTGTTGTATGGACCATACTGTTTCTTAAGCCTTTTTATGCAGCATTCTGTTTTTGAAACCTCTCCATAGTGCTTTTGCTAGCTGTCGTTCATTATCAGCTGCTGTATGTGACTCTTCTCTTCTAGACGTGCCATATTTTATGTGTTCATTTTCCTATAATGGTGATTAGGTTGTCTCCAACGCTCTCTGGTTGTAAACCATGCTGAAATGAACACGTGTCAGCGTATATTGCCTCGCATACACGTGCCTCCTGAGGTGAGCTTGCTGGTTGGGAGGGCTATGCTGGAACCCCAGCGAGATGGGCGTAGAACACCATCAAATTGGGAAGGGGGCACTTCAGTACCGCATCTAAGAGTTCAAGGAAAGAACCAGCAAGAACGCTCGCCGTGGTTACGAGATGACTAGCAATACATTTGACTGCTAAGAGATAATCCGTGTCCAGGCTTCGTGAAGACCCTACACACAAATGTTAGTCTTCTGTGAGGTTTAAGAGCGAGAACTCTAACAGGCAGGAGACCTGGATTTTCTCCCCAGCGGTGCTCAAACCTAGATTTGTGCCATAAAACCATACCTTAAGGCACTCTGAGTATTGTTTTTCTCATTTGAAGATGAGCAAGTTTTAGTGGTAGATTTTTTTTTTTTTCCCTGAAGCTTTCTTCCGTACCTGAGTTAAAGCCAGGGCAAGTTTTCTTTCCTGTTAACACCCTTACCCCCACCCCAGCTCTAAGACTGAACTGAGTGGTCGACAGGCCTCAGTCTCTGTTGCCCCTGGAGTGCCCTTCTAACCCAGAGCTCCAGGCGTTAGGTCCTGTGGGTCCCTCACGTTATTGTTCTTTTCCCTGCTGTGCAAACACTCCTCTCTACTTGAGGGCAGGGCAGCTCTGAGCTGTGTGACCCTCGGATTGGATTTTCAAGGGGGCTCAGCCTGTAGCCAACCCCCTCGTGGTATCTGACTTGATGACAGCACATTGTCCCCTTCCTGTCTCACTTCTCCGCCTCTGACCATTGTCATCTAAGCTTCTTATCTCCGGAGTCTCCTTTCTGGGGAAACCCAAACAAAGAAACTCACTGATTCAAGTCGTGCCTGACCCTCTACCTTTAGCCCCGTCCCACACACTTCACAAGTTCTTCCTGACCTACTTGGGCTCATGCTCACAGAGCTGTCCTGGACCCTTGTGGCATTTGCCTTTTGAACCAGTTAATGCAAGGCTTCGTGTGATTACCCAGGCTCTTGCTTTTTGCATTCCTCCTCCCAATCAGAAGATGAACTGCCAGAAGTCAAGAGTTCTTTTTCATGTTGCTTTGTTTTCATTTTTAGTGTGCCTCAGTGACTGATATGTAACTAGGGCAGAATATATGCAAGTCTTCATTGAATGATAAAGTAATAGGTCCATCCCCCCAGGGCTGATTTGTGGACGACAGCCATCTCTTCTCTCTTCTGGGATTTCTTTGCCTTTTAATTAACTTCCCATTAGGCCTGTGGCTCTTGATCACAGTCACCTGCGAGTCTGACAGACAGAAAGTTACTGACTAGGCCATCATTTAGTCTTAGGGATGATGGAAGGGAAAAGCTTTCTCTGGTCCCACTTTCAGGATATTTCAGGTACATTGGCAGAAATAACTGAGAATAAAAAGGTATCGGGACATAGTGATTAGAATTTTAAAATTTGTATCAAATGCCTTTAATTCTAAGTTTATCCATAACTTTATTTTTAATGTTATTATCAGGATTATATGAAGTAAAAAAAAAAACAAGCTATCAAACAAACTCAAATATTAATGATTCTAAATGTTTCCTTTCAAATATTTTTGCCACCTTTTCTCTCTCTCCCTCCCTCCTTCCTTCCTTTCTTCATTTCTTTCTTTCCACAGTCAGCCTTATTGAAAAAAAAATTTAATTAAATGACTTAAAAATTCTTTATTTCCATTAAATACCTCATATGGTTAATAATTAGTAGAAGCATTCAAGTGAATGAAACTGACAGCTTTCAGTTTTGTTTAGCGAATGAGTGTTGACTTTCAACTTCATGCTTTGACTACAGTCTTTACTTTCTTTGTGGAGTGAGGCCAGAGCCTATGGGCTCTCCCCTCCAAAGTCTTCAGTACATGAAGGTATTTGCTTATTCCCTGAGTTTAAAAATCAAAAACATTTTTTTCCCCTCAAACAGTAACTTTCCATTTGTCATTTATTTGAACCTGCTTAGAGTATTGGTTTTGTAAAATATATTACAAAAAACTTATATCTCAAATTCAGTTCCTTTCAAACTGCATGCAGCCTGGTTGGGCAGAGGAGGCCTCTCCTTTCTCTGGGTTTTATTCCTCCTGAATTGACTTTATCATCAGCCCTCCAGTTGTCTTCAGAGTTCATCACAGATTTTCTCTTCTTGTTGGCAGAAAGCAGGCAGCGCTGAGACTGCAGGGCACAATTGCTGAAAGGGTCCTCTTTCAATTCAGCACTCATTCTAATTTTAACTTATTTGGTATTGCTGTGGAAAAGCTGTTTGCCTGAAATAAGGCAAATAAATAAATGATATCCTGAGTATAGAGTTCATAAAATAGGATGCAGAAATCTGGGAGCTAACATTTAGACCCAAGGCACTAATTTTCTTTTCTTAACTTTTCCTCTTTCACTTTTATGCTCCCTTTTCTCCATAATGATCATATCGATAAGGTTGGCAGGGACGAAAGAACAGGATAGGATACAAGATTTGATAAATTTTGTTTACGCCTCTCTGTTTGAAATGTGTGGCATTGTGGAATCCAGCGAAGTTCGAATCATCTCCTGAAAGAGTGAGGTGTGGACTGGGTGGAAGGCGCTGCCTGGGCTTTGCGGAATCCAGAGGTCTGAAGGAAGAGCAGAGAGAGCAGACGATCCTGCTCAAGGAGACCCAGAGCCGCGGCGCCGGCTGTTTCCCTGAGGTCTGCTGAATTGAACGAAGTCATGCTGGGTGTAAATATGAAGCAAAATAGAATTCTTAATTTTTTCACATAGGTATTACATCTTAACATTTCCATAGACCAGTCTCAGGTTTTCTTTCTGAAGGTAGAGAAGATGTATCACTATGCCCTGCCTCCCTGGGAAACAAGAAACAGGGCTGTCTTGATTTTTGTCATGGTTTTCAATGCTGACCTTAGGACATTACTGAGCTCTGAGCTTCAGTATCCTCATCTATCTGTAAGATGGACAAAGTAAGATTGCTCTAAGGATTAAATGGGATAACATATCCAACAGTTACCATAGTACCTGACACTCAGTAAATAAGCACTGTCAGCATAAGCTAGTAATAGCATTTCAATCATTTTCAAGTTTATTGTGACATTTATCCTGCCTGGCAGCCTAGTAGTGTATGTGTAATAGGGGCAGGCGAACTTTTCTGTAAAGGGCCAGATAGAAAGTCTGTTTAACTTTCTAGTCTATACAGTTTCTGTTGTAACTACTCAGCTGTGCTACTGCAGTGTGAAAGAAGCCAAAGACAATGTGAATGAGTGGATATGTCTGTATCCAGCAAAACTTTATTTACAGAAACAGGTGGCGAACAGATTTGGCCTGGGGACTATGGTTTACTGATTCCTGACAACTCTCTAGTTGCTATTATCTGTATTTTAAAAACAAGAAGATGGAAGCTTATTGTTAGGAGAAGGCCCATGTCCTCATTGCTGATTAGTTATATTTCTTGTTTTTCAGTTGCTAAGTCGTGTCCGACTCTTTGCAACCCCAAGGACAGCACGCCAGGCTCTCTTGTCCTCCACTATCTCCCAGAGTTTGCTCAGATTCATGTCTATTGAGTTGGCGATCTATCCAACCATCTCATCCTCTGCTGCCCCCTTCTCCTTTTTTCTTCAATCTTTCCCAGCATTGGGATCATTTCCAATGAGTTGGCTCTTTGCATCAGGTGGCCAAAGTATTGGAGCTTCAGCTTCAGCAACAGTTCTTCCATGAATATTCAGGGCTCATTTCCTTTAGGAGGTACTGGTTGGATCTCCTTGCAGTCCGAGGGACTCTCAAGAGTCTTCTCCAGTGCCACGGTTTGAAAGCATCAGTTCTTTGGCATTCAGCTTTCTTTATGGACCAGCTTTCACATCCGTACATGACTACTGGAGAATACGTAGCTTTGGCTTTACAGAACTTTGTTGACAAGGTGATGTCTTTGCTTTGTAATACACTATCTAGGTTTGTGATAGCTTCCCTTCCAAGGAATAAGTGTCTTTTAATTCCATGGCTGCAGTCACCATCTGCAGTGATTTTGGAGCCCAAGGAAAGAAAATTTGTCACTGCTTCCACTTTTTCCCATTCTATTTGCCATGAAGTGATGGTACCAGATGCCATGATCATAGTTTTTTGCATGTTGAGTTTTAAACCAGATTTTTCACTTTGCTCTTTCACCCTCATCAAGAGGCTCTTTAGTTCCTCTTCACTTTCTGCCTTTACAGCGGTATCATCTGCTTGTCTGAGGTTGTTGGTATTTCTCCCAGCAAGCTTGGTTCCAACTTCTGATTCCTCCAGCCTGGCATTTTGCATAGTGTACTCTGAATAGAAGTTAAATAAGCAGGGTGACAATATATAGCCTTGATGTACTCCTTTCATAACTTCGAACCAGTCAGTTGTCCATGTTCCATTCTGTTGCTTCTTGACCCGCATGTAAGTTACTTAAGAGACAGGTAAAATGGTCTGATATCCCCAGCTCTTTAAGAATTTTCTAGTTTGTTGTGATCCACACAAAGGCTTTAGCATAGTTATATATGGCACAGTTATACCTACTATTATCTAACTTTTATTTCAGGACTCCATGCAGAGCAGTTTATGATTGCCGTTTCTTACCTAGAGATCTTCTGCCTTGTCTGAGGAACAGATTTATTTGCACTATTGGCTGGAGCATGGAGATCCTCCGGGCAGTCTGCTTTTACTGTGTATTAGGACCAAGACATCAACTTTAAAAATCAAGGCAGCCCTCTTGCTAGCATGCAAATCCTCATTGACACTCACAAAGGCTGATGCCTTGTCAGTCTTAAGTGAGGGTTAGAAATGTAGTTCCTCAAAGCAGTTTTAATACTTCTCTCTATTTTCAGTAACACTAAAAATGTATTTTTGTAGCCAAAAATGTATTCTTGGATTCTGCATCTTTAATTAAAGGGCTCATTTGGGAGGCATGGGTCAAAATATTGGTGGTGGTGGTGGGGGGAACTGTAAAACAGAATAAGTTCTTGCTTTAGAGTTTTGTTGGTTCTAAAAGACATCCCTAGAGAGACATATGCATTCTATGGCTTGAGCAAAGTCTTGTATTGGTGCTTCTAGGGTTTACATTCATACATGCACTCACAACACTCACGTTCCATTTCTCTCTCCCTCTCTCTCTGTGTCTCTGTGTTGTTTTTTTTTTTTTTCTCTCTCTCTCTCTCACACACATACACACAGACACACTTATAGATGAATTAAAGAGGGTATTTGGTGTTTACAAGTAGACATTGTGCACCAGACTCTCAGACGGTACTTCATAGAGCTTGCCTCAAGCTATTATTCTGATCCAATTTATACGTATTTAGTTTCAAATTTAGTAGACTTGGTACCAGTTTCTCAGTCTGCCACAAATTAGAAGCAGCAAATAGGATAATGGGTTTTAAACATGTCTCCTAGTTGATAAGCTATATTTATTTTCATTTATTGTTTTCTCATGCCAGATACAATTGGAAATAGTTATTTACTCAACTGAGTGATACTGAATCTAATGTAAAGAGACTTAACATAGGACAAATCTAGGGACAGCAGCAGTCAGAAGACAATTCACAATTTGCAAGCTCCCTTGATACCTATGAAAATGAGGAAGTAAAAAAGGTCCTGAATGTAAAAAAGGCCTAACCAGAGACTTCAGTTATGTTTACTTGACTAAAATGGATACCACAATCAACAAGAAAACATAGCATGTGCGTAGGGCTGGTGACTAAAGTCCTGCCCATCTGAAGATGTGCTCCCATTTTATCTGCTCAGTCTTGGGCTGGTGACAAGCAATAAATATTCAATAAACCCCTTTAACTGAATTTTCAAAATATGAAGTGTCAAGTTTTAAATAGCATTTATATATAAAAAAAGTCAACATGTTCATGGTAAGGGTGCAGTAAATATTTGGGTTATAATTTCATCTTGTATAATGGGAAATAAGCATGCGGTTCATTGCTGCATATGCAGAATTCCTGAAATAGTCATTGCTTCAATAAATACTCATAGAAGAGTAACTCGAGTTTCAGGTTTTTATGTGTTACTGACTGAATCTTCCTTGGGGAAAATTTAAAAGTTAAGATGCCTTTTAACATGATTCAGGAAATGCAAGCATCCTGATTTGACCCTCATTTCTGCCTCTTTGGGATACTTCCTCCTTATTGCTATCCGGTATTTTATTTGTTGTTTTGTCCATATCATGCACCTTATTATAGTTTTAATTGTTTAATTTTTTCTTACTACCTTTATCTACTCATTCATTAGTTCTTACGATATTTTTAAATCTTTCTAAACAGACAAATGCAGTTAAGCTCAGTGCACACTTTTGCTCACTTTCTAACTCCACATTCAGGTGTACAATCATTTCTACAGGTAGAGTCCTGATAAGAACCAAGAGAGGGTCCTCCTCTTCTGAGGACTCACATTGGTCTCTGCTGGTCAGCTTTTGCCTTCTGTCTGAGTGGATTCCATGGTACCTTCTCCCAAATGGAGAGGCTTTCGTACCAAGCATGTTGGAGTTAAAATTGAGAGAGAACATGCAATCTTTTTATCTTTCCTAAATTATACCCAACTTTACTACCAGGTTGTAAATTCAGGCTGAGACTTCTTTGTACTCTAAGGATTGAGGGAGTTGCTCAGATTTCTCTGGAGTGGGTCACAGGTATTCTTTCTGGAGTTTTGTTCAGAATATGCAACCATTTTGATTTATCAGTCCTTTGCTAAAGCATAATTACAACTTTCAGACAATCTTTTTGAAGTCAATTTCAGCTTTTTTTTTTTTAATATATTTACAGAAAAGAGGAATAAATCATGTCTCCATCTGTATCCTGCAGTTCTTCAGGAGTAATTTTCAGTGTTGTTGAAGACTTTAGAAGCACCCAAGTTAATCATTATATCACATAAGTTTTGCAAAAGCAGGATGTATAAACTATTAGCTGTGTTTAGGAAAGTCATTTTTCTTGAAGCATTGAAAGATGTTATTAATCCTAAAGGCTAGGTGATAGTTTGTATATTGCCAAATACTTTAAAAAAACGTAGCTGGCATCTCTGTTACAAATGGGGTTCATATTCATCACAAGGTTTCTTCATTTCCTTTTCAGAATTGACCCTGTGTTGGTCTCCGTAGTCAGTGGACCAAATGGGGGCTGTGCATTAGTCCACACCCCTTGGCTCGTTCCATATCTCTCCCAACTGCTCTCCTCTCCCAAGTGTTTCCACTTGACTTACAGAAACAGTTGCATTGTTCTTTGCCCAAATCCCTAGCATTCCCCAGAGAGCTGTTCTAGCTTTCTGTAGAGCACTTGCAGTTTATCTCTGTAAGAGAATAGTTTTGACTTTGGCACTTACTCTATTTATTTTCCATTCTAATAGGAGTCACTCTGGAGCTAGCTAAGCCACTGTTAGTCAGCTTCTTAAATCCTGTCCAGACCACTTCCATCTGTAGGAAACACACACTTTTTCATGTCAGAAGTTTAATGAAACTAGAGAAGAGAATTCTTTAAAATAACAATAATAATGAAAGACTCTAATAGATTCAGGGAAATTTCACATATATCTTTTCAAAGTGGGGTTGAGTTTGCTAAAATGTTGAGGGTTTTATTTTTTTTATTATGCCCCCAGGTTAGAGTCACAGAAGTTAGTCAAACGTATATCTCTTTTGGTTGGAAATGCACATTTATTTCATTCCTACACTTCTATTTAGGAGAATTATTTTAATAAGGGAAATTATATGGCTGCATGCCAGTGATACATAAAATTAGTATGTATTATTAAAAATAAACTGAGAAGCACAGCAGCAAAAGTGGACTGTGTTCTAGGGTCTGGGTAGTCAGCCACATAGCAGTGTTTGCTTTATCTCATGTGACACTAATGTTCACATCTGAAAAGTGATAAACAGATATTGATAATTGCAGCTGGCTGGCATTCTTTGTTTCTCACGTCACCTGATAGGCATTGACTGCCCTGCATACCACCATTTCTTAAGTGACCAGTCATTTTTGAGACATTTAGAGAAGCTAACATCAAGTGAAACCAATCTTGTTTTGATTTATTTTACCACATCTCAAGTGTACAGAGGTTACAGATAAACTTTGTGTGATGGCTTCAGACTTTGCACTGATTCAGAAAGATTTTAATGAGAAAGGCCAGCCTTTCTTGTTTCTTGGGCATTCAGAGACTCTTTTTGTGAGCTTGAATTGTCAGTATCTCCTAATCTCTCAACTGCTTTTTTTTCCCTCTTGATTTCTAATCTTACTCAGTTAGAATGGAGGGAAGAGAATACAATAGGGGGATTAATGGCTCAGTATAGAAATGTTTGCTTACTGGACAATAGAAAAGAGAATTTGGGAGACGTTCTTACCCTTCCTGTTTACATTCAATAATGTAACCAGTATATTGAAAAGGCTGTCGATTGTGGTTTTATTTTTCCAATTGTGGATTTCCAAAGTCTTATTGTTAGGTGTTCATCAAATAAAGAAAGAGAAAGAAGAAAACAGAAAAAAGGATAAAAAGATGATAGACTTGAGAAGTTGACAGTCATAAAATGAGACTAGACCAGATATGTTTCTAAGTGCTCACTTAGACTTCTCTCATATCTTTACACATAGCTGGGTGGCTGTGACTATTTCTACCTTTCAGTTAAAGATATAGAATCTTAGAGAATGAGAAGTGGGCTTAGAATCTCCTAGAACAGAAGTAATTTAGCCAGGTTTTTAATTTAGATTATTTGTTACTCCAAAACCTCTTTTTCTCTATTGGTGAAACCAGTTTTGGGAGATTCAGGTTGATGCTACTTTGGAAAGTTTGCCACATCTGTTGTATGACTTCTGCAAATCTGATTGAATAGATTATGTGGAGAACTCCAAAACCCTTCCCTACTGACATGGGTAAAAGAAAAGCATATCCGAGAGCAAATTTTAAGCAGTGTTTATTCACTGAAGACCTACAGATGTTCAAAGCAGTGTGCATGTGCTGAGAAAAGCCCAGAGAAATGCATGCCACGGTCCTTTCCACCAATGCCTTATTAGCTAGATGAAGAGCAAGAATATACACATATGAAACACCATCACAATACTAGTATTAAATAGTGATTTTATATAGCAAAATAAGGCATGATTAATTACCAGATAACAAGAATTGCATGTGGGAAAAGTTGAGAGCTCTGTGTTAGACTGCAGTGGTCTAGGATTTTTTAATAGAGAACAAGGACAATATTTAAGCTAGATGGGGAAGGAAGGGCTGAGTTTACCAAGTGAGGACATAGCTGGGAGGTTAATTCAGGCCTGAACACAAGCATAGAGAAAAGCAGGACTGCACGAGGCAGAGGTATTCAAGTGGGTTGAAGGACTCAGAAACAGGGAGGTAAGTAAACTACTTTGGACAGAGTGAGGCTTTGGTCAGATAGGGAGTAGAGATGTGATTGGAAAGTTGGTTGAGATCATGCTTTCAGTTGCCAGTGTGGACTGAGCCTGTGGCTATGAGTTCCCGTAGACATCAGCAGGAAAATTACAGAGTCCAAATAAGATTTGTGCTTCTAGATGACTGTTTAGGCACCAGAGTGCGGCAGAGAGTGTGAATGTCTACAAGTCACGAGTGTGGCAACCTGCTTGGCTATAGTGTGCTGGGAGGTATGGGGGACAGGGGGGTGGAGACACCAAGAAGCAACTCCCCAGGTATGCGTCTCACCTCTGCTTCTCAGGTTGCTGCCTGCAAGAGCCGCCAGCTCATCCACCCATCTGGTCATTTCCCCCCCAGTGTAGCCAGAGTGATCTTTACAATAAATAAACTGTTCCTGCAGAAAGTCTCAACATGGCCTGTAAAGATACTCTTATATTCATCCCTGTCTCCTCACCCTAAAACATGGCCTGCAAGATGTGGCCTCCACCTTCTTTCTGGTCTTATCTTCCACCTTGGTCACTCTTTTTTCTTGAGGCATGTTGGTTTAAAAAAAAAGTAGCGCCATATCCTTTGTCTTCATCATGCCCCCCTGCAGTGTAGGTCCTCAGTGCACGCTGTCTTCTCTTCCTGGAACGCTCTTTTCTCCCCATTGTCTTGTCAACTGCTGCTTATCCTCTCGTCAACACAAATTTCTTTTAAGACCTCCTTGACCAGGTCAGATACTTTATCAAAGCATCTCATAGCCCCATGCATCTCTCTCCATTGTAGTTTTTATCACATTTGTAATTTCTACATTTGTCTGATTAGTTATTGTTGCTTTTCCCCTAGGGGCACAGTCTGGTTTTCCTCTCCATATAGGTGCAGAATCTAGCATATGCGTAGCCCACAGTAGAGTCAATAAATACAGTGTGCCAGGGGCTGGGGGCTGGAGGACCTGTGGTTAAGGTCGAAGATGAACGGAAGTTTTCTGTATTTGATGGCTTCATTTATTGGAAATGTTACTTATTTTAAAATACCTTTGGCATCGATAGTCAGCGATAGAATTGTATTCCCAAATCGCAGACTGATCGTTTTAGTGCTCTAGCTAAAGTGATACTTTTTAGCCTGCCTCAAATCCTTTCAGCCTAGACATTGGCAAATGTCCTGTTGGGAGTGTAAAGCTGCCACTGAGTTGGAGAAAACCTCTGGAGAAAAAGTCTGCTCTCCTCCAGATTGTTCCATCTGCTCAGATGCGGTCCACCTTTCTGAGCCCCGGGTGAACCGAAACAGACTAGGATTGCTAGTTTTTACAAATTTTAAAGTAAGGCTCAGGGTCTGTGAGCCAAAGGGAACTATTTTTGTTGTAACTTTTAAGTTAAACATAAATAGAGGGTGAGAAAACACAGAAATTAGACAGCTTGGGATTCATGTAAAGACAATCCAGCTGCAACTGCATTATTCAAGATCTTTTTTTGCCACTGGAACAGAAAAATGGTAATTAACCAATCAGGATGAAATGTCAATTTGAGAGGAAGGTAATGTGAAACTTTCATAAATCATCCAAACACCAAGAAATCTGTTACATTCTGATTTCCAACCTGCTCTGTTGCTAGGAAAACTCACTCTCATAGCTCTCTGAACATTACATATTCATGCAATTATAATTATTTCTGAAAGATGGACTCTGGTGGTAGGAGGGCTTTTTCTTTCAGTCTGCCTCGAGTTTTTCCAAAGGAATACAGCCACATAATAAGAGTCAAGCGCTTTTGGAATTATTTTTGCTTTACTGTATCAAAATTTCATGATCTAAATAGAAGACATTTTTTTTTTACATGAGATAGCCATTGTTTGGGGACATTTCTCTGTAGTGTTCGCTAAATTAAAGCTCATCTTTTTAAACCCAGTCTTTATTTTGTTTTTTCAATAGTTCTCGGGCAGAATGAAAGACCTTGCTTCATTACCCTTGCAAGGTGGAGCAGAACTGGTAGGATGATCACAGGGGAGTGAGCTGGCTTCAGTGTTTCTTAAAAATACCATTTCCATTTCACTGGGAGATGGACCCCATACTGTGCTGCAGCCAATTCTCAATTCTTTCTGCTATTGGTTCAGAGGGTCCAGCTTTTGTGGGGAGGGATTATTTGTTTCTTTAAAATCCACCCTGGTTCTTTCCCCTCGCGCCTTTTCCTCTTTCTTTTGTGGGCTGAAACAATACCATGATAGTGATTCTTTGGATTTCTGACTTGCAGAAAAGCCACCTATACTTGGAAAAATGTAGTTAAATTTAATACTGCAGCCGGAGGTGAAATAGAAATGAAGATGGCTTAACTTGTGAAGTGGGTTAAAAAAAATGTGTAATTGAAACAGTATGATGTTGATGAGGCAGTGTGTGAAGCTGTCAGGAGACATTATAATATGTTGATGAAAGACACTAGCTTCCCAGTTCTGCTGTATGCAAATGCTCCATGATTTTTGGTGGGAGAAAAGAACCTGGCATATTAATTAGCTTTGTTTTTAGAGATGCAATTAAGACCTTTTAATTTCTGCTTTCTGAACAAAATTTGCAGTGTATCCTTAAACCATTTTTAGTCTTGAGTGTTAACTGACAACCTTAAGAAATGAAAACTCTTAATTTGTTTTTAAAATTTAAAGCACCGCCCCCCCCCCCAAAAAAAAAGCAGTATTTGAGTATGGAGCTAAATAAGCACTGACTCCCAAAATTCTCATTTTATGAAAGCTAAACTGCATATGAAGCCTTCTAGTTTACTATACTGAATCAAAATAGCTAATTTAATAAAGCTACTATAAAACTTTAAAGATGGAAAGATTATACTATATATATTCTGTATTTGGAATTTTGTAATTGTTTGCATATTTGACATGTTTGTTTACTGGAGCCATCATTAGCACATTATCCAGGATCTATGTCTGACTGTCAGTCTGTCCTTTTGCCCTAAGGGCTGTGTGTGTGGTTGTGGTTGTGAAACTGGATATGGGTAATAAGAAGAAATATTAAGAATTTCTAAATATCCCTTTAAAAAACTGAGGTGTTAGATTTTAAAGTAAAAGCACTCATTTAAAAACCTTATAAAATGCTATACTTTTTCTTTATATTTTAATCTCCAATTTATTAGCAGATTGCTATATTAAATACCTTTCATGTGGTTTTCTGGTTAACATTTCCAGATGCCCTTAAGGGGTAGCTGTTCATTAACTGAGGAGTACCTCGTCTTTTGCAGAGAGAAGATTAAATTTTCATTTCCATCCAGATTTAAGATGACCAACAAGGGGATAAGGAGGTGGGGCTTTGGGGAGGTGAGAAAAAATCAGAGACAGGTAGCAGAACTGACCCTTGGTTACTGGGATATTGAGAGGTGATTTTCAGTTATTTGCCTGGGTTCTTGAAAACCCAGGCAGTAGACTTGAGGAGGTGTCTTCATGACCTCTGATCCTCTGGAAAAGACTGTGGACTTAGCAGAAGTTAGCTGTAGCCAGGGGAGAAAGGGGAGTGGCGGTCCAAGGCAGGAGGAGTAATCATTCTCCTCAAACACGTAGTCCAAGATGATGCCTTTCAAAACAATACACACATGTATGCACGTATAAGATATGTGTGTGAATGTATACACATGTGGGTATATTAGCACGGTGACATGACGTGAAGATGCAGTACTAGAGGAAACAGTGGTGCAGGTGGTTTGGACGGCGGTGGCAAGGCTGTGAGGCAGACAGAAGCTGGGTAGACAGCAGCTGTCTTTCCGCCTTCCCTTCATCCAGGGCTGCAGAAGCTCCGACACTCACAATGCAGCTTGTTCCCAGAAGCCCAACGTGGCTATGCCTCTGGGCTGACGGAAGGAGCCGAATAGGTAGCTTCCAATCTTACCATTCAGAGTCTGGTTTCTTATCCAACACAAATCATGGTTTCTTAGAGGGGAAACCTTGTTTAGGAGTTTCAGTTACCTGGGAATCAGATCAGCCTAAAACAGTCTTCCTTGATACTTGAGTTTCAAAGAAATGGTTACTTATAGAGAAACAAAATTTTATTGCTTGGAAACTTTTCCAGAAAATAGTGGGATAGGTAATACAATCCCCTGGTAAGGACATGTTCTCATCACAGAAAAAGAAAGTTCAGCTCTAATGTGGGGTTCTTTCATACAGATTTATTGATTCTGTCATGTAATTTAAAAATATATACATAATGAGGAAATGGTAGCCTCTGGTCTAGAATTCTTATGCATTTTATACTTTAAAAAAGTATAGGAATCAAAGTATTATTACATATTTGAAAAGCACCCTATCTTACTTCTGACCCCTTGAAAATCTTGTTTCACAGTTCTCTTTTGTCTCCTAAGATCTTCCCATAGTCTTAAGTTTAAGAATTCCTGAATTCCCACTTAATGAATTTAGTCATATAATCTGTCTTCTCATTATATTTCTCTTAAGACTGAGGCAAAGATAATAGGAATGGAAATTTGGCAATCGTGGGTGGGGGGCTGACCTACTAAGACTCTTATAATTTTTCAGAATATTGTACTCACTACAGAACATTGATAATTCATAAGTGACACATTTAATTGAATTATCCTAAGATATGTATTTTTTTTTTTATTAGTTGGAGGCTAATTACTTCACAACATTTCAGTGGGTTTTGTCATACATTGATATGAATCAGCCATAGATTTACACGTGTGATACTTACCAAATCCTCAAAATGCTATGGGCCTAAGAAAAAGAAAGGGAAGATCTGAATTGTATAGCTCCAGTTTCATCCATCTCATTAGGACTGATTCAAATGAATTCTTTTTAACGGCTGAGTAATATTCCATGGTGTATATGTACCACAGCTTCCTTATCCATTCATCTGCTGATGGGCATCTAGGTTGCTTCCATGTCCTTCTTTTAAAAAACAGAAGACTGCTGTGATACTTACCAAATCCTCAAAATGCTATGGGCCTAAGAAAAAGAAAGGGAAGATCTGAATTGTATAGCTATCAGTTAAAAATGTTGTTCAGTCACTCAGTCATGTCCGACTCTTTGGGATCCCATGGACTGCAACACACTAGGCTTCCCAGTCCTTCACTCTCTCCTGGAGTTTGCTCAGACTCATGTCCATTGAGTCGGTGATGCCATCCTACCGTCTCATCCTCTGTCGTCCTCTTCTCCTCCTGCCTTCCATCTTTCCCAGCATCAGGGTCTTTTCCAATGAGTCAGTTCTTTGCATCAGGTGACCAAAGTATTGGAGCTTCAGCTTCAGCATCAGCCCTTCCAAGGAATATTCAGGGTTCATTTCCTTTAGGAGGGACTGGTTGGATCTCCTTGCTGTCCAAGTGTCTCTTAAGAGTCTTTTCCAGTACCACAGTTTGAAAGCTTCAGTTCTTCGGTGCTCAGCCTTTTCTATTGTCCAGCTCTCACATCCATACATGACTGCTGGAAAAACCATAGTTTGACTATATGGACCTTTGTCGGCAAAGTAATGTCTCTGCTTTTTAATACGCTATCTAGGTTTGTCATAGCTTTCTTCCAAGGAGTAAGAGTCTTTTAATTTCATCAGCTGAAAGTAGTACTAATTTGAGGCCTATGCCTTACAATTCTTTAAAGATAGTAACTCTGCCCCAGACATACACACAATCCATAGGAAGTCCCGCTAGAGCCTTGTAGCTTCAGGATGGAGAGAAAAAGACACAGAGAAATAAACTTGGTGAGTGGGAGAGGGTAGTGCTAGAAGAAGAGTTCGGCAGCTGTGTCCTTCTCCTGTCTGTAATTTGACCTCTTATCTTCCTGCAGAAAGATTCCTTGTATGGTATGATTTACAGAACATTTTTAAAAAATGCTTATTTTTAATCAGAGGATAATTGCTTTACAATATTGTGTTGATTTCTGCCGTACATCAACAGGGATCAGCCATAGGCATGCATATGCCCTCCCCAACCCCCAAACCTCCCTCCCACCTCCCACCCCACCGACGCCTCTCGGTGGCCATAGAGCACTGGGTTTGAGCTCCCTGCATCACACAGCATGTTCCCACCAGCTATCTATTTTGCATATGGTAATATACATATTTCAGGGCTACTCTCTCTATTGGTCCCACCTTCTTCCCCTCCTGTGTCCACAAGTCTGTTCTCTATATCTGTGTCTCCGTTGCTGCCCTTCAAATAGGTTCATCAGTACCATCTTTCTAGATTCCATACATATGAGTTACTTTATGATATTTTTTTCTCTTTCTGACTTTCTCTTTCTGACTCTGTATAATAAGCTCTAGGTTCATCTACCTCGTTAGAACTGACTCAAACGTGTTCTCTTTTTATGGCCGAGTAATACTGCATTGTATGTATGTACCAAAACTTCTTTATCCATTCATCTATCGATGGGTATCAAGGTTGCTTCCGTGTGTTAGCTATTGTCAGTAGTGCTGCAGTGAACATTAGGGTGCTTGTGTCTTTTTCAACTATAGTTTCTACAGAGTCTATGCATAGTAGTGGGATTCAGGAAACTTTCTGGAAAGGTAATTACATATAATACAAAGTGTAGGATCTTGTGCTAAAAAACTCCCCTTTGTTGATATTTTTGATCAAATATAATGATGCATATACAATGGGAATAATAATCTGATATTTGCCAATCTTTGGCCATGGTAGAAATCCAAAGTTGATATGTTATAATATATACCTAGTTGATCTTTACACTAAATTGCAGTACCTTTAATCAGTCCAATTTATATGTTATATGTAGTTATGCTTTGAGTAAACAAGTGCTTTTAAGTTTAAAGAAATGGGTAAATTTAAAAATATATATATATATTTCATCTTCCTAAGCCCTTGGCAGAGTTGGCTTGGAAAAGGTCTTCAAACAGTCAGGGAATGGAACACTTCATCATGAGTAATTTGTTGTTTTGGTTGATACAGTTTTCATATCATAGTCATTTCCTTTTTTTAGTTAGCATTTTACCCTAAAGGCAGTAGATTTATGGATTTTTTTTTTAGCCTGACTCATCTCCCAGCTGCCAGGCAACTTCTTTTAACCACATCTACAAATTGCTGGCTGCATCTGCATACACACATAGTGAATTGATAAATATTAGATGAAAGATGTGTTGAAGTAAATTGGAAGTTAAGACTCATAGCATCAATTTACATTTAGACCAATCTAGAAGATGAGTTTAAAATGAAAGTAAATCTTTCAGTTCTATAAGGAGTGTCTTTTGGGACTAGTACAACTAATCTGGACTTAAATAGGAGAAATAATTGTCTATTGTCTATTATTTTACTGTCTAGATTACCCCCAGACTCCTGTGAGTGATCACATTAAATGTTTGTACTAAATAGAGCTCCTAAATCGCCCTACTTCACTAGGTTGCTTCCATATTCAGACTGTTCTGATGGCTTTTCATGCCCTTAAAATGAAGTTGAAATTCCTAAGTCTGCCATTCAAGACTCTCCTAAATTTAGATCAAAGTTACCTTGTTAACTTCATAAATTATTAGGCCACTTCAGATAATTTCAACCAAGGTAAGACTTTTCCTTCTTCCTCCATGACTACCTTTCATTCAGTTGCCTAACCTGCTAATGTCCTTTTCCCTGGGTCTCCCCTCCTCTTAAGGGTTAGTATGTTAGAATATAACCTTCAGTCCATGATGCACTAGAATTCTGAACTGGGGTCTTCCTCTTTTTAGCTAGGAAACCGTGAGAAAACCACCATTCCCTCCAGGGCTTAGGTCCTAACTTGCACAGATGTATTAATCAGCTTCTGGCACAATAATTCCTTGTAACAACACAAACTCAGTGGCATAAAAGAAATGTTTATTTCTTATGTATCTGTGGGTTGACTTGGCTCAGGCCAGGTTCTAGGCCCAGTTTAGAATTTCTCCATAGGCATCTCATTCGTTGGGAGATCAGCGGGATGCAGGATTTTTTTTTTTTTTTCCCTCATGGGAATGGTAGAAAGTCCAACTATCCAACTTTGTAAGTACAATTCAAGTTCTTGCTTTGTTCATTTTGGCCTAAGGAAGTCTCATTGTTGGGTTGTTGTTGAGCTGCTCAGTCATGTCTGACTCTTTGTGATCCCATGAACTGCAGCATATCAGCCTTCCTGTCCTCCACTATCTCCTGGAGTTTGCTCAAACTCATGTCCATAGAGTTGGTGATGCCATCCAACCATCTCGTCCTCTGTTGCCCCCTTCTCCTGTTGCCCTCAATCTTTGCCAGCATCAGGGTCTTCCAATGAGCCGACTCTTTGCATTAGGTGACCAAGGTATTGGAGCTTGAGCTTCAGCACCAGTCCTTCCAGTGAATATTCAATGTTGATTTCCTTTAGGATTGACTGGTTTGATTTCCTTGCTGTCCAAGGGACTCAAGACTCTTCGCCAGGACCATAATTCAAAAGCATCAATTCTTCTTCAGTGCTCAGCCTTCTTTCTGGTCCAGCTCTCACATCTGTACATGACTGCTGGAAAAAACACAGCTTTGACTATATGAACCTTTGTGAGTGGGGGAATGTAATTCATCCCCTAGGAGAGGAATTATAGTGTCATTGGGCAAAAGGTACAGCTAAAAGGATGTGTGTGTGTGTGTGTGTGTGTGTGTGTACGTGTGCAAGCTTGCATGTCAGTTGTTTCTGACTCTTTGTGACTCATGATCTCTAGCCGGTCAGACTCCTCTGTCCATGGGATAAAATGATGAAGGTAGAGAATTAGGAATAGTAATGAAAAGTTGTACTGCCACAGTGGTTTTATTGAGGAGTTAATTCAGATCATCAAGATTAGGTTTCTTGCAAAGTATGTGGCACAAAGTCATTCAACACATTTGACTTTCTCTCTGTACTTTACCCACACTCACCTGTTCAAACCCTCTTTCTTCCTTTAGTCTCAGTGTGGAAGTCATATTTCCCAGCAAGCCTTTCTTGCTTTCACCTGCAGTTAAAATTAACCGCTTCCTGCTCCATGCTCAAAGCATTGCCTATAATAATCCACTTAAGACCTTTATCTCTTTTCCAGAATTGGGTTTAATCATCATAAGCAGATTGTAAAGCTCTTGCAGATAGTGTTTTCTCTCTGGGGCTTCCTGTGCTATTCACATAGTAGGTATTCAGTGCAGGTTTGTTGGACATAAATTTATAAACAGTTTTTTCACTTTTCTTAAACTTTGTGTTTTATGTTGGAATATAGCCAATTAACAATGTTGTATATCCATTCTCCCCCAAACTCCTCTCCCGTCCAGGCTGCCACTTAACATTGAGCAGAGTTCCAAGTGCTATACGGTAGGTCCTTGTTGATTATCCATTTAAAATACAGTAGTGGGTACATGTCCATTCCATATTCCCTAACGACCCCTTTTGTTTTATTTACTCTTTAATTAAAACCTGTTCAGAGTAGCCAAGTCCTGTACCTTCTAATCAATCCTGCTGCTCCTGCTGCTAAGTTGCTTCAGTCGTGTCTGACTCTGTGCAACCCCATGGATGGCAGCCTACCAGGCTCCACCGTCCACGGGATTTTCCAGGCAAGAGTACTGGAGTGGGTTGCCATTGCCTTCTCCCTAGTCAATCCTAAATTTTCTTAAAAGCTCAAGTAGAGTCTAGTTGACATTTAAGAAGCCGGATTGGTTCCCAAATCTAATGAAACAAACAAAACCAATAAAATTCTTTTAACAAGTACCAAAATCATTTAACAAGCTACAAGTTAACTGGAAATAAAATTGTGCATTCTATGAATATAATTTTTGTCTAAGCTCTCATGTTTCCTTAGAGCAAAGGTGATAGAAATAGCTTCAGTGTATAAATGATATATAATTTTTTGACAGGTATGAGAAAGGGCCAGGCAGAAATTACACATAGGAAACATCATGCCTCCTCACCTCCTTTGTCATTCTTCCTGGTGTTCCTGCCAATCAAACTTAGAACTCAAGATGCTCTGAGTCAAGGTAGTTGGCTGATGTCAGGTCTTTTTCCCTCTGAGTAACACTTTCTGTATACCCATCTCTTTGAGTGATAATGTCTGACTTCATCTTTTGCAGAGAAAAGATGAATAATTTTTATATCAGATCAAATTACATTAATAAGAACCTGAGATCATAAGAAATGACTTACCTGCTTATATTAGTCTGACTTTGGTCTCTGACAGTGGCTCCCAGAAATGTTTGGTGGGGTTGCTGCCTGGTACAACCTACATTGTAGGTTAGAACTGTAACCCGTGTGCCTTCCTTGTAATTCTCAGGGTTTTTGCACTTTTTTATGTGGCTTAAACTCAAGCTTTATGACACTCCCATTGCTGACATCCAAAGCAAAGTATGATAAAGTAAAAGCATACACAAAATAAGTACTTGACTTCTCAGTGTGATGACTGTGTGGTAAGGAGGAAACAGTGTTGAACTTGGTATCAGAGGTCCTGGATTCCAGATGTCTGCCTGACACTTGCTAGTTACACCTCAGTGTCTTCATCGGGACATGATTCAGACATGTTTGTCCTTATAGATCCTTTTTGATTATGGTGTTTTCCAAATCTATTTATTGTCAACAAAGAAATTAGGAAACAAGACAGTGATATAAAACATGGACTACATAATGTGTCTATGTGCTATTTCCAGTCACTCTTGTGGATTCTGGCATGAGGGTTAATATTGCTTCTTCTTCTTCTATTATTTTTAATAGTTATACTAGGATTATAACACGTTTGGCTCCTCTTGATAAAGATTTGTTATTTATGTATTTCTTCCTTAATTTTTTTTCTTTGAGGTAACTAAATATATTGGTTTTTAGAAAGCTTAGATGAAATTTGTCATTCAGTATGCCAGGGTCTCATTATAAAACATATCAAAATAATTTTAGAGCATGTTGTTTTAAATGCCTATTGTCCCCTGGGTAATTTTTTCTGAGTTTCCTTATATATATTGGGTAGTGCATTTTTATGAATATTTCTATTTTGATGCCATTCTGCTTTTCACACACACAAATATATATATTTATATGCCTTGGTTTGTAGGCCATCATGATTCTGATTCCAAATTATATACATATGTGTTAAATGCAGTTTCAGTCCCATAAAGGAAACACTGCTGAATATGTTTGTTCTTCTAGTAGTTTGCAGACAAAATGAATTAGGTTGTATTTTATTCTGGAGTCTTTTAGTTTTCCTATGAGAAATGGTCTGAAAATTGTTACCTGTTGTTTAAACTGTTGGATCTCCCTTAATAGGCTTGTGTAGAGGATGGGAGCAAAGATAGCATTGCTTTCCTTTCTTCTTGGTATACCCACATTGCATAAAAATTAGGATTTAGGATTTATTTCTTAAGAATTATGAATCTTTTATAGATCTCAGGATCACTGAAACTTGCTGACTCTTTTAAGTAGGTACAGTGAAAAAATGGATGCACTAAGTTCTGGATTGAGGGTTTTTGTTTGTTTGTTTCAATTTCATATTCCCTTACCACTCAGATATAGAGAAAATTGGGTCAATGCTTAAACATGTGGCTCTGGTGTCAGGCTGATTGGATTACGGCATCAATCTCAGGCTCTATTGGCTGGAGCAGGTTGCATAACTACCTGAAGGCAGTTTCATCACCTTGAAAATGGGAGTGACAATAGTTCCTCTCATTTGTTTTATTCTACAAAACTTATTAAGGGCCTACCACGTGTCAAGTTTATATTCCAGATGCTCCGAATGTCTTATAAGACAAAATTCCCATTATTGGCTTCTAATCAGAGGAAGAGGCTTTCTTGATGACAGTGAAAGGAGGAGAGTGAAAAAGTTGGCTTAAAACTCAACATTCAGAAAACGAAGATCATGGCCTCTGGTCCCATCACTTCATGGGAAATAGATGGGGAGACAATGGAAACAGTGAGAGACTTTATTTTTTTGGGCTCCAAAATCACTGCAGATGGTGACTGTAGTCATGAAATTAAAAGACCCTTGCTCCTTGGAAGGAAAGTTATGACCAACCTAGACAGCATATGAAAAAGCAGAGACATTACTTTGACAGCAAAGGTCCATCTAGCCAAAGCTATGGTTTTTCCAGTAGTCATGTATGGATGTGAGTGTTGGACTATAAAGAAAGCTGAGTGCCAAAGAATTGATGCTTTTGAACAGTGGTGTTGAAGAAGACTCTTGGGAGTCCCTTGGACTGCAAGGAGATCCAACCAGTTCATCCTAAAGGAAATCAGTCCTGAATATTCATCAGAAGGACTGATGCTGAAGCTGAAACTCCAATATTTTGGCCACCTGATACAAAGAAGTGATTCACTGGAAAAGACCCTGATGCTGGGAAGGATTGAGGGCAGAAGGAGAAGGGGACAACAGAGGATGAGATGGTTGGATGGCATCACCTACTCAATGGACAGGTTTGAGTAAACTCTGGGAGTTGGTGATAGACAGGGAAGCCTGATGTGCTGCAGTCCATAGGGTCACAATGAATCAGACACGACTTAGTAATTGAACTGAACTGAGCTAAATAAGAGGAAAATAAATGGTATGTAAGAAATGAGCATGAAAAAATGTAATTCCTGTTTGAAAATAATGGCAGGGATCTATATTGCATTAATTAGTTTGTAGAGTTGTTAATGAAGGAGACATATTTGAGGTGAGACTTGAATAAGAATGATGTAACCATACAAACAGTGGCCACCTGATGCCAAGAGCTGATTCATTAGAAAAGACCCTGATGCTGGTAAAGATTTAAGGCAGGAGGAGAAGGGGACGACAGAGGATGAGATGGTTGGATGACATCACTGACCCGATGGACATGAGTTTGAGCAAACTCTGGGAGATGGTGA